>NC_086059.1:12438372-12743168 GCF_947568885.1 Cydia strobilella | reverse complement strand
CAACACTCGCAAGAAAAGCCAACTTTCCTCTCTTGTTGCACAAATAACTATTGATATTTCATTGGGGATGAGGTCATAAGGTCATGATGTCGTTTTAATTTAACCTTATTAAGTAGGTTACTAGCTTTTGCCCGCTTTTGATGATGATTGATAAAAACTACCCCGGGCTTCAAATTTCCATCTAAATCGATTCAGTGGTTTAAGCGTAAATAGTTAACAGACATTCAGACAGAGTAACTTTCGTATTTTATAATATTAGTATGGACAATATAAATAACCTAACAGTTTTGTAACTGCCAATGACCTCACATAGGACCTACTTTACTTGTTGACTGTCATAGCGGGTATTCCCATTGTATGAATTATAGAACAACCCTACTGCTACCACAGACATATATGTAAATATATAACGCATAGGTCGCGATTCTTATAAATAAAAGCTACATATTTATCACACTTGCATACAGGGTACCGGAAATCTTGCTGTATGGAATACCTCTTAACAGAACCAAGAAATTAAAGTACCTGCCTCTCGGATGATCCAGACATTGAGAGGGAGCGCAGGGCGCTGGCTGTCAGGGGTAACATGGTGGCTCGCAGGTTGGCACGATGTTCAAGGGATACTAAGGTAACCCTATTTAAATCATATTGCCAGTCCTTGTACACGTGCAGTCTGTGGGTCAACTAGTTAAACGCATCGCTACTGTCTTCGGCCACGAAAAGGGTTTATTTATCATTGAAGTCTATTTGCGTGGTCTACTTACACACAGGTCTGTGATTTTCATCGTAAAAACACCCTAATCGTAATCATACAACCTTCGTTGCAATAATTATGGCCTTCGCCGCCGCCGTCGCGGCGCGGAGGCGTGCCGCGACCTTTATTTAAGAATTAGGTATGCTTCTTGTGCTTTCTAGATAGTTATAGGTTCTTAAGGGGCCCACTGACTATCAGTCCGCCGGACGATATGGGCCTGCCAGTTGTTCGGAACTGCCAAATTTTTGTTCTAACTGACAGGCCGATATCGTCCAGCGGCCCGATTCGAACAATGCTCATAAGAAGTCACCACGGTACGATACCGATCTGTCAGCGTCAAAAGTGACATTTCTTCAACCAAATTACGTCACTTTTGACACTGACGGATTAGTATCGTACCGCTGTGACTTCTTAAAATCATTGTTCGAATCGGGCCGTAGGCTTTTGTTATATTAAGTAGTATTTATGTACTAAGCTGGATTATGTAAAATCAATTTCCGGGAATTAGTGTTTTTTTTTGTTGTTCTGTCCCGTCAGCCAGGCGACAATAAGTTTAAAGAGTGACCCAAGCGACCGTTACCATGGAACCATCGATTTGTGCAGGTAATATTGTCCAATATTTATAACTTAATTAAACATTTATAACGCGCCAACCACAAACGTCAAGCCAAGCTCGCGTATTGGACGACTTCATTGCTGCACCCCATGAGCCAATCACGGCTCCGAATCGCAACGCGCTGCGCGTGAGCGACCGTATACAGATACGTTCCCGCCGCTCCCGCGCAGTCCGGCAACCGACGCGGTACAATTGATACACCTCTATCTAATATTTTGTTAATTCATAAAAGTAATCAGTGTTTAACTCTTAAGTTATCCAATTGTGTACTCTACCAGTGCAATACTTAGCAGAATACACTTTTAATCTGATATGTGTGTCTTTTCACTTTAAAATATAGCCTCGTCATCGAACCCCGAGCTAGCTGGCGCTACACATTAAAATAAAACTATGAAAACGGATTATATCGCGTATATTGAATCGTATCGGGATGTATTATAAATTCAATATACGCGATATAATCCGTTTTCATAGTTTTATTTCATGAGTAACTATCGCGGTAACCGAAGACAATCATCATTCGCTTGCCCTTGTCCCTTTCACTTGGGGTCGGCGCAGCATGTCTTTTTCTTCCATACATCTCTGTCACCCGTCATCTCATCATTCACTTGCGTTAGTTTCATATCATCTTTCACACAGTCCATCCACCTTTTCCTCGGTTTTCCTCTCCTCGTACTTCCCTCCACATTCATTCTTAATACCTTTCTTGTCACATGACTTTCATCCCTCCGCATCACATGCCCGTACCATGCTAGGTGATTTGCCCTTACTTTTTCTGTTATGGGTGCAACTTTCAGGCTTCCTCTTATATACTCATTCCTTATCCTATCTATTCTCGTCACGCCACACATCCACCTTAACATTCTCATCTCCGCTACATGCAATCTCTTTTCATCCCTCACCTTTAGGGCCCAACACTCTGATCCATACATGACGACAGGTCTTATGATCGTTTTATAAATTTTACCCTTCAACCGAAGGGGCATACGGGCGTCACAAATGGTTCCCGTAACCTGTCGCCATTTCATCCATCCTGTGCTAATCCGGTTTTTCACGTTACGGTCAATATCGCCATCGCACTGTAGGAGCGAACCGAGGTACTTGAAGTCGGAGCAGACCGGCAATGTAACGCTATCGAGTTCTATGGCAGCAAAACTGGAGAGACCGCCAAAATCGCAGAACATGTGTTCTGTTTTAGATCTGCTGATCTTTAGGCCAACATTCTCCAATTTTTGCCGCCATTTCTCAAATCTGCTCTGCACCTCTAGTTCGTTTTCACCTACAAGCACAATGTCATCAGCAAACAGCATACACCAAGGTGCCTCCTCCTGTATGTCCGACGACAGAGCGTCCATAACTAGCAGGAAGAGGTAAGGGCTTAAAGCCGATCCCTGGTGCAAGCCTACTGTGACACTGAACCTGTCGGTGGTGCCAGCGGCTGACCGGACGCGTGTATAACATCGGTTGTACATTGACCGGATTAGCTCCACATACTTCCCAGGCACGCATTTCTCTTTCAGAGCCCACCACAAAACCTCTCGGGGTACTCGATCGTATGCTTTTTCGAGGTCAACAAACACCATATGCAGGTTCTTTTTGGCATGTCTGTATTTTTCGCACATTTGGCGAAGTGCAAAAATGGCGTCTGTTGTACCTCTCCCCGGCATAAACCCGAACTGGTTTTGTGTTATATCACTCTCATCTCTCAGGCGTCTCTCTATCACTTTTTCCCATATTTTCATGCTATGTGATATGAGCTTTATTCCTCTATAGTTGTTGCATTCCTGTACATCCCCTTTGTTTTTAAAAATGGGCACCAGCAAACTGTCACACCATTCGTCGGGGATTGTTTCTTCATGCAACAACTTATTGAAGAATAAAGTCAGCCACATACATCCATCCTCACGCAATAACTTCCATACCTCTCCTGGTATATCATCTGGTCATACAGATTTTCCTTTTTTCATACTTCTCACAGCCGTTCTTACTTCATCCATACATATTTCTTTCACTGCACCCATATTTATCAGCCTGTGCTCTAGCACCCTGCCCCATTCATTTTCTTCATTCATCAACCTTTCGAAGTAGACTTTCCAACGTTCTTTTATCGCTTCATCTTTCGTAATCACCTTACCTGCATCATCTTTCACACATTTTATATGAGCCATATCCCGAGAACTTCTTTCTCTCGCTTTCGCTAGGCGGTACAGCTGCTTTTCGCCTTTAGGGCTATTTAAAGACTCGTACAAATTGTCCTGTGCTGCGGTTCTGGCTATAGCAACTGCACGCTTTGCTTTCTTCTTACATTCTATATACTCTGTCCTCTTTATTTCCTTCTCAACTTCCTGCCCAGTTTCAACACTTTGCCATTCTTTAAATGCCTGCTTCTTTTCCTTTAATACTCCCTGTACCTCCTCATTCCACCACCACGTTTCCTTATCTATCACACCTTTCCCTTTCGACTCTCCCAAGACATCTTTTGCTACTCTTCGTATATAATTTGCCATCTCGTTCCAAAATTCGTTTGCATTCAATCCTTCCATTCCATTAAAACGTTAACGCACTATTTCAAAAAATGTTAATCTATGATCTTATTTCTATACTTTAAATAGGCACGTATCAAGTTTTCACAAAAGAAAAAGTGCTCACATAAAATCATTCCCTATTCGGTACAAAGCCCTTTAACAATCAAATTCCATTCGTTGAACTTTCTCTATCGATACGCACCAATCGATATGTCCTTGAAACGTACTTTGTTTAGCATTAAAAATAATGTCCGTAAACAGAGAGAAAGGGCTTCAGGAGGATATTTGGGGCATTTTCTATGAAAAGGGACCTTATTGTCGATGGCGCTTACGACGCACAGCGTCGCGCGGTATTGTATTTATATCGGAGCATCGTTTATAATGGCGTAAGCGCCATCGACAATAAGGTCCCTTTTTATAGAAAATACCACAATTATTGAATATAATAGTATAAAACAAAGTCGCTTTCCGCTGTCTCTCTGTCCCTATGTATGCTTAGATCTTTAAAACTACGCAACGGATTTTGATGCGGTTTTTTAATAGATAGAGTGATTCAAGAGGAAGGTTTATATGTATAATACATCAGCATTGCACCCGTGCGAAGCCGGGGCGGGTCGCTAGTTAGTCATAATTAGTATTGTGAAATACAGTTGCTAAAATATGTAATTTTCTATGTCCTAATCAGGGTCCATGAGATACTGTAACTTTATTTATAACAATTGTATATTGATGAATACCACAGTTGCAATAAAGTATAAAATAAAATAAAATAATTTTGAAACCGTTAAATTTCAGAATTTTCGTTAGGTTATCCTAAATATAGATAGGTTAGTTTAGGTTTGTTTTATGACAATCCTGAAAAGTTACACGTTTCTGAGAAAAGCCAAATTATGACTAACGAAAATGCGGACAAACAATACGTTATGACTTAAAATTTTATGGGAAACAATAGAGACTTGTAATGTCCTGCATCCTAGACCGGGCGGCGCTTTTATTTGGCGCGCGGCCGACTCGCAATGAAGGTCGCCTGAATATTGCACCACAATCAATAATCTGCCGATATCCAAGACTTGTTTCCATTTTACGGGCACAACGCCGTCCTCGAAACGTCGGAGGTGAATTTAAAACTTATTTTACGCGATTAAGTCCCGTCGTTGTGAATAATAATGAGTAAAAATCGTGAAAGTTTAAATCAGTGTTTTGTTTCAATTTTGCTGCGTCATCTGTTCCGGTGTATCGGGTTGGGCAGTTTCCCACGAAAGCGCCGAAATAATCGCGCTATGGTTTCCAGCGGTGGCAGCATGGTTCCATTTTTATCGTCTGTCACTATGCCTGTCACTTTCGCACTTACATATTTGTTACATGACAGGCATGTGACAGGTGATAAAAATGCGACCGTGATACGGCCGCAGGGCCTACCGCGAAGCGTCCACCCTTCAAAAACATGATATCTGCGATTTCGGGCACGGACAGCCATCTCGCTCACGCTTACACTCAGTGAAAGAACTATTTATTAATCTGTGGTGAAAGTGAGAGAAGAACCTGAACCCACGGGGCCTTAATGGCTGCAGAGCCTTGGAGGATGGTGAGTTTGAAGCACACAGAGCTTCTAGTTTTTAAAGACCTATCCAACCAGTGTGGCCATAAAAAACACCCCTACCTAAATAAAAATAAAACCGGCCAAGTGCGAGTCGGACTTGCGCACGAAGGGTTCCGTACCATTACGCAAAAAAACGGCAAAACGTTTGTTGATTGTTGATGTATGTGAGCCCCACTTAAATATTTATTTTATTCTGTTTTTAGTATTTGTTATTATAGCGGTACAAGAAATACATCATCTGTGAAAATTTCAACTGTCTAGCTATCACGGTTCATGAGATACAGCCTGGTGACAGACGGACAGACAGACAGACGGAGAGCAGAGTCTTAGTAATACCTACCTACAGGCCCTACAGCACATGACGCTATAGTACAATTTCGTGCGTACGTACATACGTCACGTCACAGCGCTCAATGACACCCGTGACGTCTAGTCTCAGTACTGTTATTTGTTATTTTATCGTTGGTAGCGCAATTTATACTTTATTCCCTTTAATATTAGGTTGAAAATGCGGAAAGGCCTGGTGTGACGCAAACAGTGGGTGTAACGCCACCTGTCTGGTTGTATTCTAGTGACTTACCGACCGTTAGTGAACTAAGTAAACCAAGACAGTTCGGTATTCTAGTACAACATGTTCTATTATAAATTTATAAATAATAAAAACATATAAGGCTGAGTGTAGGGGAGACTGAGTTAAAACAGGTAATCATTGTAATCAATCAATACATCAATTTTATTTTACAGCAATAAGGGTTGATTTACAGGTGTTATTATAATATTTTTATGTATACTCCTTAATTAGCCATAAACATGCAAAATATTCACAATTATTTACATATGTACAAATTCAATTGAAACTTCGATTGAATTGAAGTTGAAACAACATCAATTTTGAGGTATTTATAACCGTCTTGAGGCAAGGACGCATATTGAGGGACCAGCGGACGGCGGGACGAGGTTAAACATAGTTATTTCCGGCTCGATAACATTTATAGATGTATATCCGGCTCGATAACTTACCTCTGTGTTAACGTGGTGTTAACTCACCTCGGTCTCCCCTAATGTAACATAAATAAATGTGCACTGCGGTCCGCCCGCTCCCGGCAGTACGAGGGTAGAAGGCGCGGATAGCAGACGTAGCGTCGGTGAACGTAAATAACAACATTGTGTTAAGCCCCCCTCACGGTAACAGTGGACGTTACACTAAGTAGTGCGCCGCCAGGTGTCGCCAGTATTTCGACCCGACCCGACAGTTGATATTACTGTCAACATCTTGTTTTATAACAACAAAATCTAGAGACGGTTCAAAGAAACGATAGAGTCTGTCTAAGCTAACTTTGTACCGTGTTTGATAGCACAGTCATTATCTTCCCCGGGTTGTCCCGGCATTTTGCCACGGCTCATGGGAGCTTGGGGTCCGCTTGGCAACTAATTCCAATTGACATAGGCACCAGCTTTTACGAAGGCGACTGCCATCTGACCTTCCAATCCAGAGGGTAAACCAGGCCTTATTGGCATTAGTCCGGTTTCCTCACGATGTTTTCCTTCACCGAAAAGCGGCTGGTAAATATCAAATGATATTTCGTACATAAGTTCCGAAAAACTCATTGATACGAGCCGGGGTTTGAACCCGCGACCTCCGTATTGCAAGTCGCGCGCTCTTACCGCTAGGCCACCAGCGCTTCCGTGTTTCATAGTACAGTGTATGGAAGTGTTATTTTTTACGGCATATTTTCATTGAAATTAAATATCAAGTACTTATAGAAATGTTAAAATCATAACCTGTCTTCCGCTATCGTGCAACCACCAACCACCCGGCCGGTTTTACCCAAAAACAGTTAAATAAATGTGACGTTTTGAACCAAAAGGTACCACATTGTCGGTTGTCGATAAGGTTGATTTCTAATTGAAGCTATATGGAAATAGCACCTTACTGACAAGCGACAATAACTACCCTTTTAGTTGAAAATGGCACAAATTATGTAACTAAATGCCAAACTATGTAATTATAATGTCAACTGTCAAATCGCTTGAATTGCGTGCTCTATGCGAGTTCATGGACACGCTAGCGATGTGACAGCTGACATATCACCTCTAACATTACAACTTTACAACGGGTGCTTTGCACGAGCGTCTATTTTACGCTAAGTTCTTGTCACAGAGCACCTACCGCGAAAATCGAAAACCGAAATGTAATTATTAGTAGTGACGGATTTAAATTAGCTTTATTTGAGATTCCCTCAAGAATTTTATTCAATAAAAGTCAGTACAACAAAAAAAAACAATACAATAACAAAATATTGTCTTCGGTTACCGCGATAGTTACTCATGAAATAAAACTATGAAAACGGATTATATCGCGTATATTGAATTTATAATACATCCCGACGTTTCGAACTCTTTACAGCGTTCGTGGTCAACGGGTGACTGAGGAAAAATTACAAAATGCAAAAATACCCACATACTAAAATAATGAACAATCATAGACTACAAACTTTAAGGCTGGTTGTACATGCAAAATCGGTTCATAAGGCTAGTTATACACTATAATTATTTTTCAAGTAAAGATATATATATATACGCGGATGTATTATAAATTCAATATACGCGATATAATCCGTTTTCATAGTTTTATTTCAATACAATAACAACTTAAGACTAAACTTAAGCCTAGTCAAAAAGTCCCCCCCGAGTTGGCCCCCCTGGCGCAAAGATTTAAATTAGTGTACACAAAATCTTACGATATTACTGTCTAGTTCCTCGGTCGTATTACAACGTTCGGAATAATACTGTCCTTCCCAAATATACGTGACGCTAATTACCGTTATTTGTTTTTAGAAATACAAACAGTATTGTAGTAACAAAGAGAGCACAAATAGGACACGTCATAATGTCAAATACAGCAGTCCTTGAAGAATAATTACCTACAACTCTGTTTATTGATTTTCTTGTACCTACCTAAATGTCGTCCAAAACTTTCAAGCCCATTCTCACCCGCTTTGAGGTTGAATATAAAAAAATCTTTAAGTGCAGATTTACGCTAGTTCAAAAATATAGTTGGTCAAACCAAATTGTCAGTAAATAAAAACAAAAGAAACTATACTCATCATTTTCTTTTGGGCGCTAGTAGTGTAAGACAAAGATAGTATGATTCTTTCTGTCTATGTTTGAAATGAGACAGTCCTTTGACAAACTATATGTTTCAAGGTCCGTGAGTCCTTCTAAGGACACTCGGTTCCGACTTTGACCCAATAAAGTGTACAATACGTCCACGTGTACAATAAACGTATTTTCATAGAAATTTGATAACCATTTTCCCCCTTATTCATAAAACTTTACGGGTCTGATTTAGTTAAATTATGTTTTATCCCTTTCTTACAAATACATAAGTCAAAATGACAGATAAAGACAAACGATTCATAGCTAATTCGCCAGTAACGCGTTTAACAATAACGCCATTTCTCATTGCAAAGTCATGCAAAAGTCTGTGCAAAATTAGCTTGGCCCGACCCTACCTTCAGTGTTTTGTCAGTATTCTTCAGTATTTATATCTCGGCGGTCGATCGTAAGATCAGGCAGATCGTGAAATTCCTAGGCATATCGTGAAACGTGAAAATCAAATGTTCTTTGTCTCGTTCACTCAGTGAACGGAGCCTATCTCTTATTTCTGGACAGTTTGCCCTTCGGGCATCTGAAGCAACCTAACGGTGAAAATCAAATGTTCTTTGTCTCGTTCACTCAGTGAACGGAGCCTATCTTCTATTTCTGGACAGTTTGCCCTTCAGGCATTTAAAGCAACCTAACGGTGTAAAACAAATGTTCTTTGTCTCGTTCACTCAGTGAACGGAGCATATCTCCTATTTCTAGACAGTTTACCCTTATGGCATCTGAAGCAACCTAAGGAACCTATCCTACCCTACCTATCTATTGGGTTAATGTGACTATTAACGTCAAAACGGTTCCCTATTGTGTTGCAGAAAGTTATTTGACATATTTTTGTATTGCATAATGTTATTTGGTAGAAATATAGTTTGGCAGAAATAATTTTGGCATACTGCGTTTCGCATAATATTACTTTGCAGAATTTCTTTTCGCATAATATTATTTGGCAGAAAACCCTAACCTAAACCACTTAGAAAATTCTGCCCAATGAATATTATGCGAAATGACTATTATGGCAAGTATTTATTTATGTGAAAGTATCATTCGACTAAAAGTTTTCTGCGATATGTGTTATGCGAAGTGTATTTCTAACAAATAATATTCTGCCAGATGAGGTAACCCAGTCAAAACATTACACAGCAACTTTACAATCGGCCGGATTTTCCGATCGGCCGCCGACATATATAATGCGACGGATTTATATTTTGATTATCGATATGTTAATACTCGTAACACATCTTTTTTTTTATGTGATAGTCAGCAAACGAGCAGACGAGCCGCCTGATGGGAAGCAGTCATCGTCGCCCATGGACGTAAGCAACATCACAGGAGCCACTTAAGCATTGCCGACCCTTGAGAACCCTAAATACCCGCTTCTTGAAGAATCCCATGTCGTAGCACAAAGGAAATACCTCAGGAGGCAACTCATTCCACATTCTGCACGTTCTGGGAAGAAACGAGCGAGATGCCCGCTTATTTATGGTGTGCCATGTGTCTAAGAAGTGAGGATGAGCTTTGCTCCTTTGGCGGGAGGTGCGGTGATCGAAACGAGACGATGGCACCAGATCAAAAAGTTCTTCGGAACATTCCCCATTGTACAGACGGTAGAACATGCAAAGAGAGCCAACGTCTCTCCGAAGACTAAGAGGTTCTAAGCCGTCAGTAAGTTCGGGATTGCCGACAATACGAACTGCCCGCCGTTGGATGGAGTCAAGGGGAAGGAGCTGGTATTGTGGAGCGCCAGACCAGAGATGAGACATCTTACTTACAACTAATGTATGATCGAGATGGAGGAGCGACGTCGAAATGAAATCAAATTAAATCAAATTGCGAGTTCGAATCGACTCCCAAGTCGAAGTTGAAATGTAATTTGTCGCTTCAATTGTATTTATAGCGTCCATATGGAATATCAATAAATCTTGTTTATTTTGGATTCCTTGTACAAGGTCAGGTCAAATGGACAGAAATAGAAATTATAGAATTTAAAATCATTTGTTCGTCACATCAACAAATATACGCATCAAACAGTCGCTCGCCTTTCCAATCAATCTAATTAGTTAAACGAGCTTTGGGTTGGGCTTTTGAAGTATAGCCCGACAAGAAATTGTAGAAAATTATTGAGGGCGCCACTTCTTACGAAACTGTCACATTTTTGACGTAAAATGCTTAAACATGGCAACAATGAGGGCTAACGCGTATGAATTCGCCGCTAGGGGCGCTAGTGTAGATGGTGGTCTTTTCCATAGTTCGAAATGTCAAATGTCACTTGTCACTTCAATGACTGACAGCTTTTCTATAGTCTTTTGGACCACCATCAACAGAGGCGCCAACTGGTGAGCAAAAAAACGATAGCCCTCATATTTGCAAAGAAAAAATATATAGGTTCTTAAAATTGAAGGGCCGAGTCGCACTATAATTGAGAATCGTTTTCAGAAATGTTTTTGCATGCCAAGTACTCTGCCCTGGAACCAACGTACGACTTTGGGCACAAAGGCCAACGAGACCGGAGAACCGGCAGGTTGCAGTCGAGACTGCGGGACCTTGGGCTGTGGAGGCTAGGGACTTTGTGAGGGATTTGGGTCGGCGGCTGAGGGACAGGGGGTGCGACCCTCGGTCCGGATCGTACCTGGTCCAACAGATCTCGTTGGCCATTCAGCGCGGTAACGCTGCCAGCGTAATGGGGACATTTGAGCCAGGTGCGATTCGTGACGGTTATTTTATTTAAACAAAAAAAAAATGACGAAGCCTGTTGCGGATATCATCATTGGTATTTTTGGGACGAAGCATGTTGCTGATTTGCATTTGTAGCCACCTGACGAAGCCTGCGTTGCGGATTTTTTACATGTAACTATATTATTTTTTAAGATTTTCTCAAATTCTGTATTTTAATTTTAATGTAGTGTTTTTGGGAACGTCTCTTAATCACTAGCTTTTTGATGAAGTGGAATTGCTAATGAAGACCACAAAATGTTGGCATTTTAAACTGTTTTGTGCTTAATATTGTATATTGTGTGTATTTGTTGTTTTGTGTGTTGTTGTCCTATTAGTATTTTGTTATTTAAATGCATTACCTACAAAGGCCGGGAAATGGGGAATTGCTGGTCGAGTGTGATATAATATAAAGGCCGAGCGAAGGGAGGCCATTTTATGAACATTAAGGCCGGTAATTCCTATCTCAGCCGAGGTTTTCTAAAAATGATAATAACCTTACAGTTCAATGTATACAGTGCAGCGCATGTCACGCACCCTAAGTCATTTTTCATAGCTATAGCTAGGAGGGATCAAAGTGACACTTTTCTGTTCTAGGACATGATATTTTTTCTTTTTTGCATACAATTTTTTTAGGTTAAATAATATTTTGGAACATAACAGTTTCGTCATAGGTGGTGTGAAAAACAGTATGTGTCACACGGTAGCAAAATTATTTCCACCTTGGGCGTTAACACTTGAATCCCTCACTACGCTCAGGATTCTAATTAAAAATGCCTCGCTACGCTCAGGATTCAATTATAGAATCTTTCGCTTCGTTCAAGATTCAATGTACGCCCTCGCCGTAAATATGTCATTTTGCTCCCTTGTGACACAATCTACTATTGCTATCCTAGGTACGGCAAATACATTGCCACTGCGCCTCACTTAAGCTCACTTACGCATGTTGTGCAGCCTACTATTACGAACGCAATACGAACGTCAATGACCACAAACCAGCAATGACCACAGACCAGAAATGACCACAGACCAGCAATGACCACAGACCAGCAATGACCACAGTCCAGCAATGTTGTATGAGAGCACCCGGCATAAACAAACTTAAACTTTCCTATTGTCTGGTAATGTCGATATATTATTACGACGCATATTTGAGAAAAAAAATTATAGATTGTCGTCTAACAACGTACCCGTAGTCGAACGTCGCAGGGGGCAAAGTCCGGTCCCGCCAAGTGTAAACGGGTATTAATAGACGTGAATGGGCTACAAATACGGATGTATTTATAGATGAAAGTGGATTCTGTCGGCGGATATTAAATAAGGCAAAACATTTGCATTTTTAGGGTTCCGTACCCAAAGGGTAAAACCGGGACCCTATTATTAAGAGTATTAAGACTCCGCTGTCCGTCTGTCCGTCTGTCTGTCTACCAGGCTCTATATCATGAACTGTGATAGCTAGACAGTTGAAATTTTCACAGATGATACAAATACAAAAAAAAATACAAAATTCTTTATTTCATAAAAATGTACATTTTTTGTGATACAGGCATGATACAGGGGATGATGATGGAGATGATGTATTTCTGTTGCCGCTATAACAACAAATACTAAAAAGTACGGAACCCTCGGTGCGCGAGTCCGACTCGCACTTGACCGGTTTTTTTGCTAAACAGCATCCATTTTAAATACGAGAGTTTTATCTCGTTTAATACGAGTTGTTTGCCCTATGACGGTTTCCCAACCAAAAATTTTATATGCCGGTCTTCTCCACATTCATCTCACTGATCAATGTATGTGTCAATGTTACCTATTAGACTAGTTTATTCGTAAATACTTCGTATTGGTGGGCGGAATGATCGTTCCGGACCCATATCTAGTTTAGTTTAATTTGTTATTTTCTTTGAGAAATGTCATTCTATATATCGTAAAATGGAATACATTGATTAGCGACAGTAGGTAGGGTAGTTTTTCGAATATTTTTGACGTTTATGAAAAGCCAGGTGAAGGTAGATCGATTCGATGGCCGCTCATTCTCGTATG
Source organism: Cydia strobilella (assembly GCF_947568885.1). NCBI lineage: Eukaryota > Metazoa > Arthropoda > Insecta > Lepidoptera > Tortricidae > Cydia > Cydia strobilella. The sequence continues at coordinate 12,729,762 of NC_086059.1, read as the reverse complement.
CGCAAGCTCGTTCGCGGTGATAAACCCAAAACGTGTAAAAAACTGTCGATTTGTGTGCTCAAAACCCTCGCAGCAGCCACTACAGCATCAGCTCGCCGTTGGAGAGTGTCGGTACCGACCAGCCGTTCGACATGCAGACACGGGGTGAGTTGGCTTTTGATTGATTTGTTGTTATTATCAACAAATCATAAATGCCCAAAGTTTCGTTCGTTCCCTCATTGCGCAACGGTTGGCCGCGCGCCATCACTGGGCATATTCAAAACGATCACTCAACAAACACCAAAATATTCTGACTTCCGATTACTCTTTCGTTCTAAATACATATTACGCTTCACACACCTTACTTAATTCAGTAACTGATGACAGAGATACAGCATGCAGCTATACGTAGAAGTTATACTTATACAGAACCCCTAGTGTAAATTTCATTCGCCGATAGCGTCACGGACGCGTTTGCTAATACTCATTTTGAACTGCGCGCCAAGCGGGACGTTTTAGAAACTCATAATCCTATACAAAATGAAATTAATTAATTTAATCAATGTTATTGTGTTGTTTTTATTATTAATTTTTATCAGTTATATTTTTATTTTATATTTTTGTAATGTGGTAAAATATGGGTTTATAAGACCTGAAAAAAAATGTTTTTTTTATACAAAATGAGGCTTAACGCAAACGCGTACGTCACGTCACGCTATCGAATGAAACACGTCACGTCACGCTATCGGGTGACGACACCAATCATGGACATGATAAGCACAGTAGTAACCAGTAATGGACAGCAAAGTTGTAATGCCCTATAGCCCACCATTTATGATATTTACTAGTTATTATGGTAAACATAGTGTTATTATAGTTGGTCAAACCAAATTGTTAAAATAAGAACAAATAAAACTATACTCATCTTAATATTGTCTTCGGCTACCGCGATAGTTACTCATGAAATAAAACTATGAAAACGGATTATATCGCGTATATTGAACCATCCTTTTTCATCCTTTTCTTTTGGGTGCTAGTACTAGTGTAAAACAAAGATAGTATGATTCTCTCTGTCTATGTTTGAAATGAGACAGTCCTTTGACAAACTGTACTTTAAAAATATAATATTATGTCTGTTTCTTAAAAATTGAGTTTACGGGAAAAAATGTCCATAATTGGTTCTTGTCCATTACTGGTGCCACCACGGTAGGGGTACAGATATCTCTACCGTGTCTAATATAGCTGCGTACCTGTCGTCAGTTACTGAATTAAGTAAGGTGTGTTAAGCGCTTTACTATGAATGTAAAGGTAAAATAATAATTGATTCACAATCACAATATGTTACTCTAGCGAGGAAATGACCGAAAGTCTAACCTCAATCACTCATACTTGCTATGAAGAACACCGAAGTCAAGTCATACATATTAGATAATCTTGAAAAGGTTGGTGTATATCTTTGGCGAAGTTACATAACTCATAAAGTGTTTTTCAACACACTTGCTCAAAACGACGTTTTTATTCCAACGATTTTAGGCTCATAATCCTCGTGCTCTTTCAGTATATTATAACACTCGTTCTTTTTCATTATTTTATCCAACTGAGTTAAGAAGGTAACTGATTGCTAATAATATGCATGGAAAGGGAGCCTTCTTTAATTGGTCGGACTGGCGGGCACGGGCGCGCCCGACCGACCCGCCCGCGGCCGGGGCGAGGGCCGGCCGGCAGTATGACAGATTTCAGACTTTTACTGTTTTAACAATTAAAATTTGATTAAAATGAAACTTTCTTTTTTTTTCCTCGCAAGTGTGTTGAAAAACGTCATATGAAACGTGTGTGCATTGGTCATTACACACATTGGCTTTCTTATTGCGCGCTCGCTTATATCGCCTCGTGTGTAATAACCAACTTAGCACACTTGTATCACAATGTACTATTATTGATTTACATTTGCCTGACGTTTTAGGACTGAAGGGTTGAACGTCGACGCCGTCGACTGATTGTTTAGCAATTGTCTACACAAAGGAACTCAAGAGCGTTTTCGCATTATCCGATCCGACATCGGATGTAACGCGCCGCAGCTGTTCAGCGGTCACTCACACTACAGCAAAAATTATGCCTACATATACGCACACAAATAACTTATACCTAGTGGCTCTGTGACACGTCTTACGTAAGCGAACAATTCGCGAACGCGAAACGAAGCGGCGCGACGCGGCGGGCCCACGGAGTTCGCGTTCGCAACGAGATCGCCCACGTAGGACACTTCTATAGGTATCAAAGGATTGATTCACCCCGCGCAGCTTCGCGTTCGCATGTTGTTCGCCGACGTAGTACGCTGCGTGAGCTGTAGACCTCGCGATAAGTTAAATTATTGTTCTAATGATGTATTACATTTTAATTTTCCTTTTAATGAAATTTAATTCCAATATTTATTGTTCATGACATTCGATTTCATATTGTTTTTTTTTTCTTTTGTTTATGTAATATTATTTCTTAAAGTGTATTTAATTTGACGTTTTGTATGTTGTTATAATTCTTTTATAAGATTTTTTGAATATAATATGATTAATATGTAAATTAATTTCAAACACAGTGAAAACTGTTTATGAATAAACTATGACTATGACTAATAAAAAATAAGTTCAAAAATTAAGACCACAGCGCACTCAGAATAGTCTTGAGCTTTGACGACCGGTCTGGCCTAGTGGGTAGTGACCTTGCCTGTGAAGCCGATGGTCCTGGGTTCGAATCCCGGTAAGGGCATTTATTTGTGTGATGAACACAAATATTTGTTCCTGCGTCATGGATGTTTTCTATGTATTTAAGTATTTGTATAGGTATTATATATATCGTTGTCTGAGTACCCACAACACAAGCCTTCTTGAGCTTACCGTGGGACTTAGCCAATTTGTGTAAGAATGTCCCTATAATATTTAATATTTATATTTATTGAGCGTAGACCCTAATAACCCTAAGTCCTTTGTGCCAATTTCCGCTATACTTGTCCGTACATGTATTAGCGCGGGCAGCGCGAGACGCAAGATAACTAAATAAACTGATTCAAATATCGTTCTGATGTCAGTGTACGGTCGAATTCTCCTGTTTGTGTTACTATTACAATGATTAACTTTTGTAAATACTAAATTCTAACTAATTTTAGCTAATTTTCAAATAAAATAAAGTTATGTCACGCTATTAAACCAACTCAAACCCGCCCCTCATTACCCGCTTGCTCCACATTTTCGCCTGTGTCACTCATAAACGCGTCTACGAAGTAAATTAATTTGTGACGTCACGCTACGGGGCTACGACCGGGAGACCTCTACGCGCGTGGCGTAGACTGCTACGAAACACTTAGCACTTACTTCACAGTCTGTATGTCTAGGTAGTTAAATAAATGTAAACAGTAGGTTTTTACATTTTTGACTACTTCTTTTATTTTATTTATATCACAAAACATAAAACAAAAAACTTAAAACTAAGATTCGCCACAGAAACTTATTAAAGTTTATGCGTGGTGCAAATGCATCACTTCGCTCAAACTGCATGCTTAATGTATATGTATCATATATATGTACAAGACACAATAAGGAAAAAGAAGGTAAGTAACTTGAAAGATTTATCAGTAAACCAACCAAATAGAAAACTGCCTGGAATTGTTCCTTCATCGTTCTGGCTTTAACCTATTTCATTTAATCGTGTAATGTTTTCATTTACCCTCAAATGGCTAAATATTCGATCTCGTTTAAGGTTCTTTACTAGGCCGAAGTTTTATAGCAAATATTACAAAACTAAATGAGACCAGAGAGCTGGCGGCTTTCTCTCGAAGCGCATAAGTATTGCCATTCAGCGAGGGAATGCTGCCAGCATCTTTGGCACAACGCCGCGGGGGCCTTATTTAGATGTTTTTTAATTAAGAGTAGTTTTGTTTTCTATTTTTTATTATTTATAAGTTGTTATTCTTAGTTTTAGTTTTACTTTTAATTGTATAATTATATGGTAATATGTTGTTAAATAAATATATGAATCAACTTCTAAATTACTATTGATTAATCAAATCATCCCGATATTCCTATTAACAAAATATAGTTGGTCAAGCAAATCTTGTCAGTAGAAAAAGGCGCGAAATTCAAATTTCCTTTGGGACGATATCCCTTCGCGCCTACATTTTTTAACCGCCTTTTTCTACTGACAAGATTTGCTTGACCAACTTCACGATTACACCAACTTCGTTGTTACTTTGAGTAAGTAATATATCGTAGTAAAACTTACGAAAAATTTAATTGTTAGCTTCTTGACATATTATAAAAGTAATAGTTAAGTTTAGTTTAGTTTTAGATAGTTTATTTTAATGGTAGTTTTTGTTTGTAATATATTATTAATTTATAATTATTATGTTACTTAAGTTTTCATTAATAAAGTTTTATTAATTTAATATAAAAGTAAAACTATGAAAACGGATTATATCGCGTATATTGAATTTATAATATATCCATTGTTTTATTTCATGAGTAACTATCGCGGTAACCGAAGATAATATTATATTATAAAAGGTCACCGGGGACCGTAGGGCTGGCTCGTTCCTCAGCCAACGGATCGGCATAGCCATCCAAAGGGGGAACGCAGCCAGCCTTATGGGAACCCTTCCATAGGGCTCGGACCTGGGTGATCTAGCCTAATATATACATATTAGGCTAGGTCACCCATGTTATGTTTTATTTCTTTTTTAGGTATTAGTTTTAGTTTTGTAGGTAGTTTTAATTTTAGGTTACTTTTTATTGTAAGTTTAGAATTAATTTTTATAAAAGTGTTCAATGAAATTAGATATCCATGCATTATAATTGGCATAAGCACTAGAATAGGTATAATAAGTAGGTAATTAGGTACCTCATAAGTACTAACATTATGCGCCCTACCCGGGTGTCATGCCTACTGGCTACATTCTACATACTATAATGCACATCTACTGTAATGCACATAACTTTTAATGTGAAATAAATGGAATAAAACATAAAAATTAAAAATTAAAACCGTAACAAGTTGAGAAATCAGAATCGGTATCTAGAGAGCGCATCCAATCAATGTTTCCAATACTTCAAGTACTCGTGCATCGGGCCCTTGTGACTTGGAAATTGCATCTCGTTTTTGCTGTTGCATTTTCGAGGAGTTTAATATTACATTTCAAGTATGATATGCACTCTTATGTTATTGAGTTTTAAATTTTTATTGTGAAAATACATTGAGTGAAGAGAAAATTGCATTTTGTTTTTACTAAATTCATATTACATTTCAAATGTGATCTGTATCTTATTGGATTCGTGCAGGAAGATATTTTATTGAATTTTATCAAGTTTGTTAAAAAATTTGAAAATAAAACAAAAACATTTCAAATTGAGTTTCTTTTTTGCCGCTGTATTTTTGAGTTCATATTACATTTCAAGTGAATTTAATAACTTCTGTTTTTATTTTTTTATTATTAAAAGTTAAAAGCGGTTTAAGCGTGAAGAGGCAACAAGAAACATAGTTAATTTCGCATTTATGATATAACTAGGTATTTCGCGAGGTAGCAAATTGTTTAAAAAAAGATAAGATAAGATAAGATTAGAACTGACTCTAAGAGGGACTAGGGCCACTAGGGGGCTCTTGTTTTCGTCCACTTGACGGATTAGTAAATAATATTTTTAGGGTTCCGTACCCAAAGGGTAAAAACGGAACCCTATTACTAAGACTCCGCTGTCCATCTGTCCGTCTGTCACCAGGCTGTATCTCATGAACCGTGATAGCTAGACAGTTAAAATTTTCACAGATGATGTATTTCTGTTGCCGCTATAACAACAAATACTAAAAAGTACGGCTTGGTGCGCGAAATATAATTATTATGTAGATAGATATATTGTTTAGACATTAAGGATTGCATTGCAATAAGTCCAATTTTATGCAGCAATGTAGGACATATTAAAATTTCGTCAAATTGACGAAAAGTAGCGCAATGACCCTACAACTTTTCACCTCAACAGTATAGTAGGAAGGAATATACTATATGAAAGATTTAGCAGCTTTTGGAGAACGAGGTATCCAGACCTTACGGTCATAGACGGCCGGGGTAGGCCAAAATTTTAAATGGATTTCCAAAAGGCGAAGTTTTATACGAAACAAATCAGTTATGTGGCGTTTTTAGGGTTCCATACCCAAAGGGTAAAAACGGGACCCTATTACTAAGACTCAGCTGTCCGTCTGTCTGTCAGTCTGTCTGTCTCATGAAACAGTTGAAATTTTCACAGATGATGTATTTCTGTTGCCGCTATAACAACAAATACTAAAAAGTACGGAACCCTCGGTGGACGAGTCCGACTCGCACTTGGCCGGTTTTTTAAACGAATACGTGTTTATAATCTTTATAAGTCGTATAATTTAACCAACATACCTACTTCAACTTTGATACCGGAAACATTGCGCTGTTCGAGAAAAAATATATGTAGAATTGACATGCCACGCAGGCAAAGCTAAAATGTAGAGCATATTATTTTCAAATCATATTAGTCAAAGGTCAAAGGGTAGATATTATTATTTATTTATTTTAGTTTTCATTCTACGAACAATTGTCATAATAAAATGAAAACTCAGTGAACTGTGAAAAGCCGCGACGGACAACTAACCTAGAGACGCAATCACTATGTAGGTTAACTATGGCCGATCTCTTAAAGCCCTAAACCTTTTAAATCGTTGCAAGGTTATTTCTGTAAAGTATTTTTTATGCATTAAATTATAGATAATGACATAGTTTCAACTGTTACATACATGAAATATATGTAATAATTTTCAATTGTTACAAATGTACATAAATTATAACGAAGCACAGTAATTTACGGTTTTTAAAATGTTGCTCAAAAACCTAGAACCCTAAGCGCTGCAACCGCGTCCAAACCTTAAAAACATTAAAAACACGTTCGAAATACAAAAATCAATCGTTACTAACGTTAGCTGCTCGGTGCTGGCCGGCGAGTCCCGGCCGTCCCCGCCATGCCGGTCAATCATGCAAAGAACTAAACGGCACTTCGACACGAAACAACAGACACTTTTGTGCACTATAACATTATTTTGGACACTTTGAACACGGTTATTGAGACGCGAGGCGCACGGTGCGAGCGGCGGCCATGATGAGACTTGGGGAGCGATTCGCGCGCGCGCCAATTTTAATAAGGTGTTGCCAGGGTAGGGCGGTTAGCGGGAATTTAAGTTTTATTTTATATGTCAGCAACTGATTGTAATATCCGCCTATTTCTGGACAGTTTGCCCTTCGGGCATCTGATGCAACATTCCTACCTGTCTATTGGTGTATCGTCATTAGTCCATCAAGACATTACACATGAACTTTACGACCGGGCGGATATTACGATCGGCCGCCGACATATAAACGAAAACGGCAGTCTCAAAGTATTTTTAAGGAACATTGGAAAGAATATATTGTGTTGCGCCGACCCCGAGTGAATGGGATAAGAGCAAGCGAATGATGATTGGAAAGAAAATATTGTCATAATTCATAATAATAGGCTGCGAAACGTCGTTGCGCGCGCTCTGCGGAGCGCGCCGGCAATGAATTTCCGTACAAAATTACCGGCCTAGGCCAGCAAAAAGACCTTCGCCGCGTGTCACTCGCCGCGTTAATTGAACTTTTAGGTTATATGGGTACAAAAAACTTATTTCTACAGAAAACTAACCCTCTCTCGGATTATTGATTGCCACGGCTGGCAACCTTCTCGCGCCTGCGCGTCAACGCTACTGCATTACGACGCGAGCGACTTGCGCCTATTTTTATTATCCACGCGACCAAGAAGCCAGACGTACGTACAGTAACACATTTCACTGCCCTTTGGTCGGTCTTATGTCATCGCAATAAGGGTTATGTATGACCAGTCAGTTTCAACGATGAAATCCACGTGAAAATCCAATTCCATGTGAAAATGATTTCTGCCGGCGCAGCTGTACCATTTCCTGGATAATGCTTGCTTGCTATAATAGCATTTTTAATATATTAACTGAAATTATTCAATAAATAACAATTTTTACGAGATTTATAGGCAATCGCGGACTAGTTTTACTTTTCCGGTTCGTCCATTTTGCCGGACTTCCGATTTCCGGTTGACGCAATCCGGACACTTGAGGATTTAGGACGTAATGTGGTACATTTTTAGGAATGTCATATACGACTAGTACTGTCGAAATCGGTAAAATTAACAAACCGGGGTCCCTTTGTAATTATTGAAAGTCATAATGTAATGATTGTCATATTATCATTATTATTTACAACGACGGGACTTAATCGCGTAAAATAAGTTTTAAATTTACCTCCGACGTTTCGAGGACGGCGTTGTCCCCGAGGTCTCGAAGGAGTCGAACGTCGGAGGTAAATTTAAAACTTATTTTACGCGATTAAGTCCCGTCGTTGTAAATAATAATGAGTAAAAATCGTGAAAGTTTAAATCAGTATATTACCATTAGTTAGTTAGTTTATTTATTTTAATTATCATTAGTCATAATTCTGAAACCGTTAATTTTTCAGGATTTTCCTCAGGTTATTCTATAGATAGGTTAGGTTAGGTTAGGTTTGTTTTATGGCAATCCTGAAAAGTTACGCGTTTCTGAGAAAAACCAAATTATGACTAACGAAAATGTGGACAAATAATACATAAGACTTTAAACTATATGGGAAACAATAGAGACCCTAAAAACCTCATAGATCGATAAGATCCTACAAGTTTTTTTTTTTTTTTATGATGAATAGGCAGGATTTGACCACGATCCCACCTGATGGTAAGTGATGATGTGGTCTACGGTGGAGCACGCTTACCTATGAGATACCTATTAACTCTTGCCTTGAAGAGCCCCAAATTGTAATAGCAAAAGCATAAAATGGTATTTGCTGTTGCGCAGCGGCAATAGGTGTTAGCATGTTTTCACTGCTACGCTACGCTCGTAGCGTGTAGCCGGCGAGCGGTAGAAAATGAAAACTAGGTTCTTATAATAAAACAATATAATAGTAAAAATATGTACAATAAATTAAACTAATTTTGTTTACGTTCACTTAGAAGTTTGATTTTTTCACAGCTTCAAGGGACCGTGGACCTCAGTATTTATTTTTAATTTCAACTCGATACCTCCACGCGTTCCCGAGATAAAGGGTCTTGACAGACAGAAGGACGGACAACAAAGTGATGCTATAAGGGTTCCGTTTTTTACCCTAAAATTACATGTCTTAAGTGATTGGCCCATAACGTTTTTTTTTTCACAGTCTTTGTTTTTATCAGACTAAAAATTTTTATGTGAAAAATAATGCATAGATATACTAATCGATGACTTGTATTGTATGCATATGTGACAGTAGATAATAACAATACCTCAACAATACCCATTAATTATGACAATTAAAAAATAAAATTGAAATTTGTAAACACGCAGGCCAAGTCGAAGGAGTCTCAATGTCTTTTGACACAAATAACAACACATATAAATATATTAGATTATTTTAAACCGGGTCACTCACGTATTATTAAGTCGAATAGCTCGACATGTTTCAGTGTAGATGTGTGTGTGGTTGAGACTCACGGGAGTTTTATACATATAAATATAGTTTGTCAAAGGATTCACTCATTTCAATCATAGACATAGAGAATCATACTATCTTTGTCTTACACTAGTACTAGCACCCAAAAAAAAGGATGAGTATAGTTTTTTTGGTCCTTATTTACTGCCAATTTGGTTTGACCAACTATAGTCATTATTAGACAGTTTCACATTACGATTAAGTATAATAAATATGTAGGTAAGTGGCATTTAGAAATGTGGCTTAAATATATGTGTATCATCAATCACAAACATTTAACTTTATACAATCTTCGAAATTACTTTAGAAGACGAAAAATGTTGACAACGACTGTATCTATGAAATTTAAAATTATAGTCTAATAACTTTTAACAAAAACAGGAACTGTTTCTCAAAACAGTTCAATATACATATATGTCATCATCTGCAGATCCACTTAACCTAATGATGCTTTTCTATAGCAAATGCACGAAATTAAGTACTTAAAAAAATACTGAAATCACTAAAACTATTCGTATAAAATTTATGGGTTCCCTCGATTTGTCCCGATCCCATCATCAGATCCTGATCACTCTAACCGTTTTCGAGAAATCGAAAATATACATAAGAAAACTTATGTTCCGACAAATTTAGAACTCCCTTCCCTGTAATGTTGAAGTCGGTTAAAAAAACTAAAGTACAAAATATGAATCTTGATTTCCCATTTGTAGGCAGATTAGACTTGTTTACTTGGCGGGCGCACTACCGTGCATCAGAATTATCCGCGGCTTTATCATTTAAGCCATGATTATATTGATTATTTATGTACGTCACTAATAATTATTTCCAAATCAATTCATCCAATGCAATTAATTAATTGACAAGATGAAATCGTGGGGAGTGATAGTGTTTTTGGTGGCTGTTGCCGGAATACAGGTTAATATTATAATGTATACTAGCCAAAAATTCTTAAAAAACCATTAAATGACTTGTTATTTTCCCCTATTATTTCTCAAGTTTTGGTAATTAAGGCCAGGTTTTTAGGGTTCCGTACCCAAAGGGTAAAATAAACCGATTAAGTGCGAGTTCGTTTAACTCGGGCACCCAGGGTTCCGTACAAACTTTCAATTTTCTCATGTAAATATAATCACGAAAGACTTGACCAGAAGTAGTATAAGCAAAGCAAGCAAAGCAAATTGGCTAACTAATTTGCGCGACCTGTATGTAAGTATGTCGGTTTTTCAAGGATACTTAATTCTTTATCATGTGAACCGATTTCAACAATTTTTGTTTTGTGTTTTTGTACACGTTTGGTGATGTGTCCTCTTCGTTATGTTTGATAAGCAAGTTAAGTTTTTAAGTCACATTGTTGTCAAGCTCGAGTTCTGATGATGGGATCCATGAGGAAACGACGGAACTCCTCAAAACTTTCATACGTATACGAGCATACGTATAGAGATTAGATATTTTTGTATTTTCATCAGAAAATTAAGCATTTACATTAATAACCATTAGGTAGACCATCAACGACAATCTTTCATCGACTTTTTTTTTCTTAAAAATGATTACAATTATTTTAATAATTGTGAGAGATTTGCAAACGACAAGACTTAAAAGGCGGCCCCTCACGGAATAAAGAATGAGGGCGCCGCGCTGCGGCCCTCGTATCAGTGTGTTATCTTGTTAATTAAAAATTAATATTGATAAGATTTAATGTTTTAGGTATTCGCGGAGGAGCTAGCGTTTCCCGAAAATGCAAGAAGTAAGTAAATATATAAATGAATAATTATTATAGGATATTAAGAGTATTACACAAATTTACTAAGCGCAACTTGGACCATCCCACTAACTAACCCGGGGTTAACCGGTTAGACCTGAAGTTACCATGGTTATCAATACAAGTTGACACTGGGTTAACGGTTTAACCGGTTTACCCCGGGATAGTGGATGCTGCAAGTGGCGCTAAGGGTCGGTTGCACCAACACCAAACCGTCTGTCACCGTTAAAGCGTTCGCAAAATTTAATTTTATTTGTTTGCTTAAACACGAAAGATCTCCATGCGGTCGGCTGCCTGCTTCTCCCACAGAAGCGCGCAAAATGCACTGGAAGCTATGTCATTGCGCATTTCGCTCGCACTTATTGGCGCGCGTGAGATGCACAGCGAACCGTGTCAAAGTCGTAACAAGATCAAGCGTAACAAATCATTTAACAGAATCGGTCTCCATTTTAAAATAAATAAATAAATTGATTTTATTTCAGGCAAGCACCCGTATAAAACACAAAATTACCTATAAAATGAAAAATGAGACAAAAGTGTAAAAAGTTAAAAGTAGAAATAACAGTTAAAAATCAATAATTATATATTTAAAATTACAATTTAAAATAAAATAAAATAACTACTAACTAACTAATTAATTTTGTAAACTAACTAATTTTGTGAAGTTCCCTATCATAGAACCTAAATGTCTCAAAAGCAAAGTACAGTCAGCAAGAAAATCTTGTATTTACATTTTTAGGCCCCTCCGGTGCCCGTATTGTGTCCGGCTGGGAAGCCGCAGAGGGCCAGATCCCATGGCAGCTGTCCTTGCGCATGGTGAACCCGACGGGAGCTGTGTCTTCATGCGGTGGCTCCATCATCCACCCTGAGTGGGGTGTAACTGCCGCTCACTGCACTGCTACGTACGTATTACCAATATTACCATAGATAAATACACATACCTAAGGTCAATATGGGTGTAGGTTGGAAAAGTATACTATGAAACAATTAAAGACGCGCGCTGGCCGCGGCATCCGAACCGGCCATCACGCGCGCAGCACAGAGGTCGGCAGCTCGGTAAGTCTGTCGCCTACAGTGGGGTAAGACCGGCATATAAAATTTATTGCTGGGGAGACTGTCATAGGGCAAGAACGCTCAGCCACAGTGAAAGGAAGAGTTTCAGATGTTTTCCTTCATCGAAAAGCGACTGATAAATATCAAATGATACCTATATCGTACCTATGTTTCGAAAAACTCATTGACACGAGCTCCCGAGACGAGCTTTGAAAGTCGCAATACTCTCACCTCACCGCTAAGCTACTAGCGCTCTCTCTCTCTTTTTATCTTTGTTCGAAATATCTCTCATGTAAATAAAGGTGATAACATAACACACAATGATATACCGCGTTTAATTTTGCCGCTAGGGGCGCTAGTGTAGATGGATGTCTTTAAAAATGTTAAATGCATAGAAATTTTGGGGGTTTCAAGCTTTTTTATCGGGAATTATCACTCCTTATTCATAATTGTGGTAAATCTTTGTCCATCTTTGATTAATCATGGTAAATAGATATAGCTTAATAAATGTTAGTGGTTTAAAAAAAGTGCCAACTAAAATATATGCAAAATTAAACATGTTGAAAAAAATTACACATTTAGACGTTAAAATACTTTGTGTATATTGGAACGTATTGATTTTATAAAAATACCTATATCTACAGTGGCGCCAACTAGCGAGCACAAAAACGGTAGCCCTCATTCCCATAACTGTTTCAGCCGCGTCACCATGGTGCTCCGCGCCGGCGCCGTCAGCCTGTGGCGTCCCGAGCTCATCTTCGAGACCTTCGAGTACTTTAACCACCCGTTGTACATCGATGCCCTGCAGTCCATCGTGCAGCCTCATGACATCTCTATTCTGAAGTTCCAACGTACCATCACCTTCTCTGGTAAGCATAAATATTTGCGCCATATTGTAATTAATCGTGTTATTGTATTTAATTCAAATTTCATCAGACTAAGTGACATATATATATCACTGACAAATATTTTCGCATGTCTATCTTGACTAAATGTATAATGGGAAGCAATGTATATAAATTAAGATCTTATGTTACCATATGTTCATTGTGAATAAACGATTTCATTCATTCATTCATTCATGACACGATCGTTTCAACAACACTTAAGGTGTTCACAGGAACCCAAAAGATTTTACCATGCTTTTCTGAGGCCAAAAAAAGGAAAAAATGTAATATGAGCTTAGGTCAATTTCGCAAAAAAAAATTTTAGTACAAATTTAAAAGTGGAAAAATTACTGCCTTGGGTGAAACTTGAACTCACGGCCTGTGGATCGATACCAGTCTCAGAGTCAAGTCTCACCCAAGGCAGTAATTTTTCCACGTTTAAATTTGTTCTAAGCTTAATAGAAATTACTAACTCCACGCAGACGAAGTCGCGGGCAAAAGCTAGAATACAATTTTATTAATATTATGTTCTGTGTTGCTCTTTCACAGACCGTGTGCAACCCATCCGTGTTCAGAACTCTCTTGATAAGAACCGCAACTACGATGGCGTCAGGCTTGAAGCTTCTGGCTGGGGTCGCACTTGGACCAACGGTAATATAAGACCCTGTACGGTTGACCTTATCCACGTGATATAATCGTCACTTTTTAACACTGCGCGATTGAAAGTGACGGATGTCTTTATCACGCTGTCGCGTAGACAACAACGACCATCGTATCCGTAGAATGGTCTAAGAGCTGTAGGCAACATTTTATATTCAACCCTTTCACGGGGACTCAACTGAATTCTAAGTTTCTTTTACTAAATGATCACGGGGCGCCTAAGATGTGTTGACTGGCTCTTTTGTATATTCCATCTTGTAGTTGAGGTGATTTGTGGTCGGAATCCCTTCTAACGAACTGTATATCAATCCGGTTTTCCCTGTAGACATCGCAAAGTTATGGGAATCTAAAGCAAATTTTTGCGCTGCCTTACAGGCGCGATATTTTTTTCAGTATTAGACTCAAATAAGCAAACTTAATATATATATTTACCCGAGTCGTTACCTTTTATTGCATTGTCCACAGATTTTACCTTTTTCTAAAATGTATTTGACCTATCCGCAGGAGCTACTCCCGAGAACCTGCAGTGGGTGTACCTGACCGGAGACTCGAACCAACACTGCTGGTCTGCCTTCAGCGGGAGCTCCATCGTCGTAGACTCCACCATCTGCGCCAGTGCCTACAATGTCACCAGTCAATCTACTTGTCAGGTAAACAATGTACCTGACTTAAAAAGAAAATATAAACATAGACTTGACTTGATGACTAACAATTATACAACAGGAAGATGAAATGGAATATAAGTCTGTATCGATAATGAATTGTACTTATTAACTAGTTTAACTACAGGGTGACAGTGGCGGCCCTCTCGTCGAGTTGGAAGAAGACGGCAAATACACGCTGGTAGGAGTCACTTCCTTCGTCTCAGCCCTAGGATGCCATGCTGACATGCCTGCCGGTAAATACTTCTTCTAGTGATATCAATTATGAGTAAGAGAAATCTGCTAGTCGGCGACATAGTACATAGAAATTCGCTTCGTTCAGCTGCAGAGAAAAGATGCCAGAAGTTTGTATGCAGCGTGGCACCTTTTCTCTGCAGCTGACCGTACATACCTTAATATGCCCCATTGCTACTAAATTATTTCTAAAAATAAATGATCACAGTATTTATAGGGACAGCTTATGACGTTGTCAGCATTCCGCGTGCCAACGGAAGGTCCAACGCAAAGCTCGCTCATTAGTTGTCGCCCGGTCGTGAATACTAATACACGTTTTAACTAAAATTATAGGTTATCACTACAAGCGAGTTCAAATGATAACAAAGGAAATACTTAGTATTCACGACCGGGCGACAACTAATGAGCGAACTTTGCGTTGGACCTTCCGTTGGCACGCGGAATGCTGACAACGTCATAAGCTGTCCCTATAGTATTTAATGATCAATTGTAAAGGTAAACACCACGTACCAATAATTAAAATCATTGTTATTCAGTCTTTTTTGAAAAATTCCCAAACTGCCTAGTCTCCTTAACAAATGCCACTTTCGCAAAATAACCGTTCACAAAAAAAAAACACTTCGGCTAAACATAGTGAAAGGGACTATTACATTTCTTTCTATATTCCTAATATGATTTCAAACTTTTAATACCATTTTTTCCAGGTTTCATTCGTCCCGGGCACTACCACGATTGGATTACCGACGTGACCGGTATCAATTTCGACTGGGTCCCTGAACCGCCCACTGACTCCAGCGAGTCTAAATCTAGCGAGTCTAGCTCCAGCGAGTCTAAATCCAGTGAATCCAGCTCTAGCGAGTCCAGCTCCAGCGAGTCCAAATCCAGTGAATCCAGCTCTAGCGAGTCCAGCGAAGAAAAATCTGAATCGAAGGAGTCTTCAGAATCTAAGGAAACCTCTGAGGCAGAAACCGAGGAAACAACTGAAGCCGAATCCAAGGAGACATCTGAAGCCGCATCCCAGGAAACAGTAGAGACGGAATCTAAGGAAACCGCTGAGTCCAAATCTAGCGAGTCCAGCTCCAGCGAGTCTAAATCCAGCGAGTCCAAATCCAGTGAATCCAGCTCTAGCGAGTCCAGCGAAGAAAAATCTGAATCGAAGGAGTCTGCTCAATCTGAGGAAACCTCTGAGGCAGAATCCGAGGAAACAATTGAAGCCGAATCCAAGGAGACATCTGAGGCCGCATCCCAGGAAACAGTAGAGACGGAATCTAAGGAAACCGCTGAGTCCAAATCTAGCGAGTCCAGCTCCAGCGAGTCTAAATCCAGCGAATCCAAATCCAGTGAATCCAGCTCTAGCGAGTCCAGCGAAGAAAAATCTGAGGCCGCATCCCAGGAAACAGTAGAAACGGAATCTAAGGAAACCGCTGAGGCAGAATCCGAGGAAACCAGTGAAGCCGAATCCAAGGAGACATCTGAGACCGCATCCCAGGAAACAGTAGAGACGGAATCTAAGGAAACCGCTGAGTCCAAATCTAGCGAGTCCAGCTCCAGCGAGTCTAAATCAAGCGAGTCTAAATCCAGTGAATCCAAATCTAGCGAGTCCAGCTCCAGCGAGTCTTCTGAATCTAAGGAAACCTCGGAGGCAGAATCCGAGGAAACCACTGAGGAAGAACAGTCTCGCCTTTTCTGGTCAGTTTTCCGCGGTGCCTCACTGCGTCTCTTTGGCAAATATTAAATTAAAGAAGAATAGAAGAATTTAATAAAATGAACGTTATTTTGAAATAGATCTTGTGTCTTTTAGTTATATACTATTTAATTCCCTGAGAATCATATAAATAGTGTCGTACAGTCAAGTGTAAAAATATGGGTGCACACATCATACTCAAAAATATGTCCCATCGCTCTTATGTCAGCGAATTAAGAACTATGGGACATATTTTTGAGCAAGTTATATGCACCCTTATTTTTACACCTGACTGTACTAGGCTGGTCCTATCCAAGAAGATACACAGGGTGGAGAAATTGACAAAAATTTTAAAAAATACTTAAATATTAACATAAACAAAATACTCATTTAGGGCCACTTGCACCATCGTACCAACCCGGGGTTAAGCGGTTAAACCTACCCGTGTCAAATAGTACTAATAACCATGGTAACTCCAGGTTAACCCCGGGTTAGTAGGATGATGCAAGTGGCGCTTAGAAAGTTACGTAGATAAAAAACCGGACAAGTGTGAGTCAGACTCGCCCACCAAGGGTTCCGTACTTTTTAGTATTTGTTGTTATAGCGGCAACTATATTTCAACTGTCTAGCTACTCTAGCTATCACGGTTCATGAGATACAGCCTGGTGACAGACAGGCGGACAGCGGAGTCTTAGTAATAGGGTCCCGTTTTTACTCTTTGGGTACGGAACCCTAAGAAATGTGCGGCACGATATAAAAAAAAACTACCGTTGTTTACATTAGTAATAACCCCAGTAGCATAAATACGTCATTATGACGTCAGCGACGTCATTATGATGTAATAAATTATCTTGTCAAAAAAGTGCCGGCCGTTTTTCAAGACATGCGTCCCTTAATGACATAATCCGTCGGTCTCTTGCCACCATCAATGTACCCGCTCTTCTTGAGCCGACTGGCATTATCAGAGATGATGGCAAGAGGCCCGATGGGATGTCCTTGGTTCCTTGGAGTTTGGGACGGATGTTGGTGTGGAATGCTACCTGCGTAGACACACTGGCACCGTCCCACCTCCAACGGACTAATGTAAAAGCGGGCGGAGCGGCGGAAAGCGCCGAAATTTTAAAACGTAATAAATATAAGAGCCTCGGTAGAGAGTATCATTTCGTTCCATTTGGAGTTGAAACTCTAGGTCCATGGGGTCCCAGCGCGCATAAGTTGTTTGCAGAAATCGCGAAGCGTCTGGTTGACGTAACTGTTGACCGAAGAGCTGGCGGCTTTCTCGCACGACGTATCAGCATTGCGATACAGCGGGGAAATGCCGCCAGCATCCTTGGTACAATGCCTCAAGGGCCTATTTTAGATTTAAGCTAGTTATTAATTTCGTTTACGTAGTACCACTGTATATATCTTGTATGTAAATAAATGTTTAAAAAAAACTGTAGGCTGTACTCCTTATACTGACGAACATTTGTTCAGCGACTCTCAAAAATAACTTGTGTTTTGATTTTTAATACACTTTAAAGTTTATTCTAAGACGGAATGTACGAGTATTGCGAATTTTGTTATGCTTAAGGCGTGACAAGCAACGTCAATCACAATGGTAACGCCGTACATTGAAGATAATATTTATTTTGTATGAAAAATAGGAATAGCTTCATAATTTATAAATTGTATATGCAGATGTCAATCACAATGAAAAAATCAACGACGATCAACTCTCAACGTGGGACTCGATAAATGCTTAACAGCGCCTTATCACCCATCTTCTAATGGCACGGCAGAAGTTCCAGCGCGTATTTGTGAAAATGTGATTAGGCTCTCGATAGGTTTCTGATGTTGTATAGAACAACGGAACATACCACTACTGGCGAGAGCCCCGCTATGGCAGATTAGACTTGTGTAAGTACTTGGCGAGTGCACTACCGTGCATCAGAATTATGCACGGCTTTATCATTTAAGCCATGATTATATTGATTGTTTATGTTGTTATGTACGTCACGAATGATTATTTCCAAATTAAATAATCCAATTTTATTAATTACTTGACAAGATGAAGTCGTGGGGAGTGATAGTGTTTTTGATGGCTGTTGCCGGGATACAGGTATTATACCTAATATAATGTAAACTAGCCAAAAAAATCTTAGAAAACATTTATATAAATGTTTTTGTAATTTTTTCCTAATTTTTCTCAAGTTTCGGTAATTAAGGCCAGGTTTTATATTTATTTATTATTTTCTATTTTTCTGCTTTCCAGATTTGAGTAGTTTTTCCACAATTTCCATATTTAATTTTAGTTGTTCTAGAATTTAGCCCGTGTACGATTACAATTCATACGGATTATTTATTTATTTAACCTTTATTGCACAAAATGTGACGTTTTCAACCAAAAGGCACCACATTGTCGGTTGTCGATAAGGTTGATTTCTAATTGAAGCTATATGGAAATAGCGCCTTACTGACAAGCGACAATAAGTACCCTTTTGATTGAAAATGGCACAAATAATAACTTACAGTACAAAAAGCGGACTTAATGCCATGAGGCATTCTCTCAGTCAAAAATTCAAAATTGTTTATTGCATTCAAAAACTTTACAAATATTACAGTTGCTGGTGTCTCCTTTTAAGTTATTTACAAAATAACCTGTGCTAGGAGGCACCGCTCTTCCATATCTAAATTACAATTATTTAGTATTATACTATTCTTAAAACTATGTTTCTTTATTAATTGTGTGTGTGTGTGTGTGTGTGTGTGTGTGTGTGTGTGTGTGTGTGGCTAGCCTAGGCTACATATCCTAGTAAGTCTTCCACCTGATCGTAGTTTTTATCTTCCAACCAATTTGTTATTTTATTTTTTACATCATATTGTAGCTTTGGGTATATATCTAGTGATTTGTTTAAAGTATTATATGTATAGGTGCGATGAACGCTTATTTATACTGTCTACTAGCAAAAGTGGTGTTGGTTTTAGGTAGGTGCATAGCAATATCTTTCCTCCGTCTTGTCAAAATGTTGCAATCAAAAGTAGTTGTTTTGTGCTTTCTTAGAACAGAGGTTAGTATATATAATTTTCTGACAGTAAGCAACTTACACAATTGATATAATTTGTCAGTTGAGAACCACATCTTCTTAAAGTACATAATTTTGAGAAGACTACGATGAGCTCTCTCTACGTCTATAAAGCGAGTCTTGGCAGCACCACCCCAAACAGGCAAACAATAGGTTAACACGGGCTGAACCAACGATGTGTAGATCCCTTTTAACCTTAACCTTTAGACAAAGCAGAGAATGAGAATGAGCGAATTAGGTTGGCCTTAAGCAAAAAAAGGGGTGCAAAAAAAGACTTAGAATTTTTTTAGTAGGTACAATAACATGTCTGTTCTGGCGCTCTGTTTGATCGCGATCATCGCGGTCAACCTAACACACTCCTCCTCGCTTCGCTCGTCGTCGCACCTATCTTGTCTCTGTTACTTAAATTTACTGTTACAAATGATTGATTTTAATTTGTCAAGTAGTGGTTTCAAGTTGCGGGTCAAATATCTCGGCCATTTTTGATTTTAGAGAAAAGTTTTTCCTACAAAACATGCTTATTTTAGCGTATTCTCTACGATAACACAATAAAAAATAGGTGTCATAATAACATCACTCCGATTTCTAAGTGAAATTTTTCTAAGTGTCGGCACCCCCTTTGCTTTAGTCCAACCGCGAATTATCGTCATCGATAAGCATTACATATCACTCATATCAGTAATTTCAATATGTTATCTTGTTAATTAAAAATTAAAGTTGATAAGAATACTTATCTTGTTAATTAAAAATTAAAGTTGATAAGAATACTTATCTTGTTAATTAAAAATTAAAGTTGATAAGAATACTTATCTTGTTAATTAAAAATTAAATTTAATAAGTTGATACCCAATATTTACCTACCCGCGGGTAAATACGCGGGTATTTTCGTTTTTCTTCAAAATTTGATGTGTTAAGTGGTGTGTGAGTTTAAATAATATTAATTTAAGTAAATTTTTGTAATGTTAAGTATAAATAGTATAATGTATATTCAAATAACGGAAAGGTTTCTATGAGGTGAAGTTCGATTTTAACATATCAGTCCAATTATGCAAATCGTGTAAAATTATTCCCTGACCTCCGGAAACCTCCTCATTTTAAATGACACATAATAATTACAACCACTTACTCAGTATATATCTCCACTATAACACAAATTGACATTGTGCAACAAGAAATGAATCTACCCGTCCATTTGGGTACGGGTACGAGTAAACTATTCGTTGTACTATTCGTTGCAAGAGTTCTTAAGCAAGTAAAATTATAAGAAAAGTTTATAAAAAAGTACAGTCGAGTTACTAAATACATTCATGTGACATTCATACTCGGAGCTCAAGCTCAAGTGATATAATTAGCTATAAATACCTACTATAATTAATACTAATTATTGTTGTATATGGAATATATAAATTATAATTGTAAATTTGAAAATGTGACGTGTAAAATTATTATTTTATAAATAAATAATTGAAATTGAAATAAATACCGGGTAGATGGGTATTTACCGGGTATTGGGTGGGTAAATTCGGTAAATACCCGTGACCCATCTCTAGATGTTTTAGGTATTCGCCGAGGATCTCGCGTTTCCCGAAAATGCAAGAAGTAAGTACCACGAGTAACACAAATGTCCCAATGTTGGACACATTCCCAATAGTAATAGAGTTAGACCAAGATAATTCTACAACTATTTTGATATCACACGCAGTGCAAGTGTTATTTACATGTCATAATTTTTTTTTCTTTTTTTTTTCGTTTTTTCATAGAAGATTAACGTTTAAAATAACACTTGTGTGTTATCAAAATCGTTGCAGACTTATCTTGGTCTAACTCTAGTAGTCTGGGCCGAGGCGCCTGACACTTTAGTTTTGTAAACAAATCATCACGTGATCGCCGATCAACCCTCAAAGAAAACGAAGTTTCGGAAAGCCTCGGCTCGGACCCGTGCTACCAAAAGCTGCCGCTGCCCGCTTATAACAAATAATAGCAAGTTTGTGAGTTTGCGAGATATGGACGCTGTGTCAACTTATCTTTGTGTTAACTTACCTCGGTCTCCCCTACAACGCCAGCTGCGCCAGTAAGAACCTGAGTACGGCTTTCAATGTCCAAGTCTCATTGTCGAATGTACTATTTTATTGCAATTTCAACCTTGTGAATTAGAGAAGATGGTAGTTTGTATGCATTTTTAGGGTTCCGTACCTCAAAAGGAAAAAACAGAACCCTTATAGGATCACTTTGTTGTCCGTCCGTCTGTCTGTCTGTCAAGACTTCTAATTTAACTTAAAAAAAAAGATACGGCCGTTTATGCCGCAAAAAACGTATATTTCAACACTCAATGGAATCAAAATTTATAGAGTACTCCCCGTTGACCCTAGAACTATGAAATTTGGCAAGTTATGTCGTCTTACACTACAAGTACAGAAAAAATCTGAAAACTATAAAATTAGTGACAAAAAAAGACACGCCTACACGGAACCCTTGGTGGGCGAGTCCGACTCACATTTGTCCGGTTTTTTTGTTAGTCGCTATTATTTGTTATAAGCGGTAGCATTAAACATTAAAAAATAATGTCATTGTTCACAAGATAATCTCTCAAGTGCTAAACGGTCAGCAATAAAAGTTTCAACTATACACATTTCGCTCGGATTTATTGGTGCGTGTGAGATGCACAGCGAGTCGTGTCATAGGATCATAACTAGATTAAACCGTAATTTTATCATCAGAATCGGCCTCCATTTTGTTGAGTGCCTATCGTAGCACCTAAAAGTGACTCTCTAAAGCGTAAAGTCGGCAATAAAATCTTGCATTTACATTTTTAGGTCCCTCCGGTGCCCGTATTGTGTCCGGTTGGGAGGCCGCAGAGGGCCAGATCCCATGGCAGCTGTCCCTGCGAATGGTGGACCCAACGGGAGCTGTCACTTCTTGCGGTGGGTCCATCATCCACCCTGAATGGGGCCTAACTGCCGCTCACTGCACTGCTACGTACGTATTACAATAATAATAGATAAATATACATAGTTCTAACCAAAGGTTCTAGCAACAAAAATTTCGTGAGACACAAACATTGTCATGTGTCTATAGGGCCCTCCACACTCGTGCGTGAATCGCGGCTTCGCGCCGCGTAGTCTGAAGCGGGCTTATTAAATATACATTATATAGCTGGACAAGCAAAACTTGTCAGTAGAAAAAGGCGGCAAATTTAAAAAATGTAGGCGCGAAAGGATATCGTCCCATAGAAAATTTGAATTTCGCGCCTTTTTCTACTGACAAAATTTGCTTGACCAACTATAAATATAGGGAGGTTAAATACATACCCAGTTTAAACTTTCTGACTGAACCATTTAAGGCAGGACCTATTGTTGGGCGTAGCCAAGAGGATCGTTAAAAGAAAACGCCAGTCGAAAAGTCGAAACTTAAACAATGTATAGAAATAAATAATCACGTGACTTTTCGTATCATTTGTCATCCCGACTCAATTTTGCTTTTCATTTAGCATTTGTCGATATACGATCTTGGCTATGTTATGTCCCTATAGTTGGGGGCTTAATATATAAGACAGTTCTGTTCGAATTTAGCGCTGTTTAAAATATCTAGGTGACATGTACGAGTAAACCATAAAGGGGTTCACTGATTACCAGTCCGCCGGACGATATCGGCCTGTCAGTTATTCGGAACTGTCAAATTTTTGTTCTGACAGGCTGATATCGTACGGCGGACTGATAATCACCCCTTTACACACAATTTCCATATCTGTTCCAGGCGCGTCACCATGGTGCTTCGCGCCGGCGCCGTCAGCCTGTGGCGTCCTGAGCTCATCTTCGAGACCTTCGAGTATTTCAATCATCCCCTGTATAATGATGCTATGCTTATCTTCGTCCAGCCTCATGACATCGCTATTATGAAGTTCCAACGTACTATCACCCTCTCTGGTAAGTTCCCGGTATTCCCCGGTAAGTAAGGACCCCGGGTATGTGCTTAAACTACGTCCAAAAGAGAGGTATGGGCACTGTGAATGACATCTCGCTTTGTGTGGTAGGGCACAGGACAGCGGATGTCATTCCAGATCTAGAGCAGAGCCCAACTGGGGAGGTACCTCCACCTTACAGAAAACCGCAGCCAGCCGCGCAAAAAAAAAAAGTTTTCAACTTCTCTACAACATCCCCTGTACGTCACAAGCCATTAGCAGACGACTTCCTTGTGATCGATGCGGCAAGAAATGCCGAACGGCTATTGGATCATGACCATACAGCCATCGCAGTCAATGTGTAGGTAGGCTGTAGACTACCTCCTCAAAATTTCAAAATACCTCCTTAGACGCTGCAACTATCTTCTGCAAATATGCTGTGGCCAATGATGATTGGTATAGTATAAATTATATAATTTTTTTTCGGGCTCGGCCCTAATCTGTTAAACAAAAGCCTTTGTTTCTTATAAGAGCGGTCTTTAGCACGTGCCAAAGCAACCTTGTCGCTTAAAAAGCAACTATCGTGATAGTATTAAGGTTCAAATTTATGTGACAGCCCATTTAGAGAACAATCATGGTGGTATTTTCTTTGGAGATAACAAAACGTGTTATCTCCGAATGGGCCGTGTCATGAATTTGAACCATACAAATAGGATGGTAAATTTGCTTTTTTAACGGGCTTGTTCCCGTTACTTATGTCGGGGCATAATGTTATGTAGCAGTAAGCGGTGTAGTTAGGTAACCACTGCATAAAGGAAACAATACCTTTTGTTTAACAGATTAGGGCGCGAGCCCGAAAAAATCATCTGAGATAATTCATATACTAAAATAAATATATATATATAAATTGTAATTGTAATCATAAATAAATCATATTCATATACTTACTATATATCATGCAGTTTGGCAGACATTATGTGGTTTGAATACAATATCATTATATTCTAATGATGTGTTGCTCTTTCACAGACCGTGTGCAGCCCATCCGTGTTCAGAACTCTCTCGATAAGAACCGCAACTACGATGGCGTCAGGCTTGAAGCTTCTGGCTGGGGTCGCACTTGGACCAACGGTAATATAAGTCCCAGTATGGTTGACCTTATCCACGTGATAAAATAGCCGTCACTTTTTAACACCACGCGATTGAAAACGACTGACACTGTCTTTATCACACCGTCGTGTAGACAAAAACGACCATCGTATCAGGAATCGTAGGAAGGGCTAAGAGCTATTAGACCGCGAGCCAGGCGAAAATTTCGTCAATCATCGCCTTCCTCGCGAAAACTCGTATAGTGGTTAACGGCTATTTAAGATGCACCCTAGTGGAAGTCAGCTGCCGCTCCGTTGGTGGGTTGAGGAATGGCCGCCACCGAAACACGTAAAAAAAAAAATGTTTTTAGTCATCGCCTTCCTCTTGATACTTTGTCAGATGGTAGTTTAGGTGCTATTGATAGTAAAACCAATCGTCAGCCGGTTGTATCGCGGTGGAAACATCGTCAGCTGGTCACATGAACTTGTAAAAAAAAAAATGTTTTTAGTCATCGCCTTTCTCTTGATACTTTGTCAGATGGTAGTTTAGGTGCTATTGATAGTAAAACCAATCGTCAGCCGGTTGTATCGCGGTGGAAACACCGTCAGCTGGTCACATGAACTTGTAAAAAAAAAAAATGTTTTCAGTCATCGCCTTCCTCTTGATACTTTGTCAGATGGTAGTTTAGGTGCTATTGATAGTAAAACCAATCGTCAGCCGGTTGTATCGCGGTGGAAACACCGTCAGCTGGTCACATGAACTTGTAAAAAAAAAAAATGTTTTCAGTCATCGCCTTCCTCTTGATACTTTGTCAGATGGTAGTTTTGGTGCTATTGTTAGTAAAAACAATCGTCAGCCGGTTGTATCGCGGTGGAAACATCGTCAGCTGGTCACATGAACTTGTAAAAAAAAAAACTGTTTTCAGTCATCGCCTTCCTCTTGATACTTTGTCAGATGGTAGTTTTGGTGCTATTGTTAGTAAAAACAATCGTCAGCCGGTTGTATCGCGGTGGAAACACCGTCAGCTGGTCACATGAACTTGTAAAAAGTGATAGCATATCAGTAGTGTGTTTGTGCCGGTTCTAGACCAAAACTTTTCTGCTAGGGGACAACACTAATCTAATGAAAAATACTGCAAAAATGGAAAGTATATCCACCTGGTGCATTAAAACATTCAATGTATTAGAGGAAAATATTTACAGATAGAACTTTATTGAATGATTTTGATATTGATATTTTATGTATTACTGAACTAATAATGAATTAATGCCTCAACTTAATAACCACCAGGTGGGAAGTTCGTTCACCAGACCTAGTTAATTCGGTCGTTAATTATATTAAATAATAAATAATAAATCATTTTTATTTCGAGTAACTTTACAGACTCATATAGCTTGTGTTAGTAAGTACTTATAGCTATGTTAATGCTTACATCTATCACTATATATACAGAATAATTATTATCACAAAAATTAACATTACAATAAATAATAAAAAATAAACAATATTGAAATGAACTGACTTATGTTTCTAGAAGTACATACCCAAGTAGCTTATACATAATAAGTACTTCTAGAAACATGCATGTCCTCACAGTGCCTCATATATGGGCAGTCAAACCTCTCGGCTATCAACCGCAGGATGGGGTTGGGGCTGGCCCGCACCCGGCGCACCAGGGATGTGCATCGTTTGCGCATAGTCGTATAAAAGCAATCTATGCGTGCTTCAGCAAACATCCCTGACGCGCTGCAGAAGCGAGGCAGCCCCACCAGGACCCGGAACGCGTTGTTATATTGGACCCGGAGAGCCCCATAGGCCCGCTGCGTGTAGTATGTCCATAAGCTGCACGTATAGAGGGAAGTGCAATATGCTCTAAAGAGAGTTAATTTCACCTCCCTAGTACATCGCGCAAACTTACGCGCAATCATGTTTGCCCTCACCGACAGGGCCCTCCGTTCACGCTCGATATCCATGTTGTCTTTTAGGTCTGAGGTGACAACATGGCCTAAATATTTAAAAGCCCTCACCCTTTCCAGTGGAGTACCACTCAGGTTGATGGGAGGTACCTTGGGTATCCGATACCCAGTAGGTTCAAACACCATGTATTGCGTTTTACCCACATTATATTTTAGCCCATGATGGATGGCGTAGGTCTCGCAAATACATAAAAGTTTTCGCAAACCACAAGCCGACGCGCTCAACAAAACCATATCGTCTGCATAACTCAAATTATTCAGACAAACTGTGTCGATATGGCAGCCGACATGAGTTTTGCCGAGCGCCTCGAGAAGCTCATTTACGTAAAGGTTAAAAAGTGTGGGCGAGGTCAAACCCCCCCTGTCTCACCCCACACTCCAACCGATACGGGTCCGATAAGGTACTTGACCATCTAACGCTATTGACCTGATTTCCATACCAGTACCTCAGGATTTGTATGGTCTCATTAGGTAATTTAATGGCTTCTAGTTTTTTCCATAGGATATTGTAGGAAACCAGGTCAAAAGCCTTAGACAGGTCTAAGAAGCACGCATAAACTGGCGTCTTTCTGTTTAAATAGTAATTGACAGTGTGCTTAAGGCACAGTATTGCACTTTCCGTTGATAACCCTGGTCGAAAACCAAACTGGTTGGGGTTAAGGCTCACGTACTTATTTAATTGTACATTAAGCACACTATCAAATACCTTAGCAATAATAGTCGCAAGGGATATAGGCCTGTAGTTATTGGTGTCGGACAAATCTCCAGTTTTATTTTTGGGTACAGGAATAACTACAGTTTTCATCATATCCTCGGGCAGATAACAGTGCCTTACACACAGCGTATAAAACAAAGCTAACACTCTCGAGATATGGGGACCCGCATTTTGAAGGTGTTCGATGCTGAGGCCATCGTGTCCTGGGGATTTGCCTCGGGTGATAGATTTAATAGCCTCTGCTACATCCTTAGCAGAGTATCCCGGTCCAGGTTTCACGTTGACCTCAGCACCGTTCATCTCATCCTGCGACCGCACAAGAGGTGATTTGACAACGAAATGATCTTTAAAAGTGTTAGCTATGTCTTTGGTGTCAGTTTTGCCATTAACACTCACAGGGCACGAAGGTCGAAACTTCATGTTGTTTGTGGCGTTCCAAAATGACCGGAAGTCCTTTTTGGAGTGCTGTGAAGCTAGAATATTCATTTTTATTTGGGTTTGATGGTCCTGGCACCATTTTAAGCGAGATTTGAATATTCTTCGCGTTTCACACATCTCATTAAATAACCTGCCCACTTCCGGTCTACCACAGAGTGTCCACTCGTGAAATTTCTCTCTTGCGGCCCTGTGCGCATCGCTGACATTAAACTGATATTAAATAGTCATTTAAAATTTAAGGAACGTAAGGACATTGTATCCATGCCTGTTGAACGATGCAGTAGAATTGGAGCAATTTTGAAATATTTGAAAGCATAATGGAATCTGTCCTACTTAAAATATCACCTTCTAGTAAGAAATTACTTATATAAATGCTATTATAAAATTAATGAATATTTCACATCTGTAATTGAATAAATAATTTTATGTAATAGTAATATTGTAAAACCGTAGGTAGAAATGAAATCATGTATGATCTGTATCCCGATGATGTTATTATTGTATAACTTATTAGTTATAGTACGTAGCTAGTAAGAAAAATTTGCATGCTTCTTTAAGTGAAATGTACGCATCCAAAATTACCGTCCACCTATGTTCATCACTACATTTGTACAAATAAACACATCTTTATCTTTAACTGTAAACCTAGTTGAAACGTCGAAATAAAAGGGAAAATAATGAAATTTAATCGCGTTAGACCCGGTAATGACATTAATTATGTGTACAAAACGTGAGAGTTTAAAGTGTTACATCTTTACAGATATACAGATCTTTATTGGTAAAATAAAGTACATTTTACAAGTCACAAATTCTTAAGAATAAAATAAAGATAAAATTATTATACACAATAATAGGTTAATATAAATGTTTAGAGGAAGTTACGATATGGAATCAATGATCATTTCGCATAGACATCATGAATTCGTCGATCGAGTAGTAAGCCTTTTCTACAAGTAACGATTTTAGCTTTTTGTTAAATATTGTGTCACTTTTCGATTCTTTTATATCGGTCGGTACTGAGTTATAAAGCTTTGGTCCCATAATATTTAGTGACTTTCGTGACTTCGCGAGCCTGCATTTAGGGGCGAGAAGAATAGGCAACCTGCGGGCTGGGCCACTGCGGGTAGATCCACTGGATTTATACAAGTGCATATTTGTTCTGACATACGTACATGCGGTCAGTATATATATACACGGTAGCGTTAATATCTTGTGTTTTTTAAACAGAGATTGTGCAGGATAGTCAACGGGTTTGCCATCAATAATACGAAGGGCGCGTTTCTGCATTCTAAGCAGTCTATCTCGATCAGCAGCTGTACCCCAAAGATCGACACCTTGAGAAAGTATTGCGCGGAAATATCCATAGTAGGCGGTCTTTAAGTTCTCAATAGATAAACTGGGTGCTATTCGGGACAGCGCAAAACAGGCTGAGGCAAGTCTGTCGCAGGTGGATTGTATGTGCGGGGCCCACGTTAGTCCTGAGTCGATTTGGTATCCTAGGTATTTCACAGTGTCTACTTGTGGGATTTAGGTGTCATTTACTACAATATTCAGTTTATTTGTATTTGTATTTTATAGTCGAAAATGAACAATATTTGTCTTGTCAAGATTAATTAACATGCCATTTGCAGAGAACCATTTTTCGATTAAACTTGTCACGTGACAGAGTTTGTACTTTAAATTGTTGAAATTATCCGCTTGTACAATAATACAGGTATCATCCGCTTTATCTTAAAATTGCTCCCATTCTACTGCACTTAGTTCTATAGTCCGTTCAACAGACATGGATACAATGTCCTTACGTTCCTTAAATTTAAACTGACTATTTAATATAATTAACGACCGAATTAACTAAGTCTGGTGAACGAACCCCACCTGGTGGTTATTAACTATTAAGTTGAGGCATTAATTCATTATAGACCGCGAGCCACGAACAGTTTCCGTGATCAATCACCTTCCTCGCGAAAACTCGTATAGTGGTTAACGCCTATTTAAGATGCACCCTACTGATGATAGTTTAGCTTCTGTTGTGATTAAAAATAATCGTCAGCCGGTTGTATCGCGGTGGAAACACCGTCAGCTGGTCACATGAACTTGTAAAAAAAAATTGTTTTTAGTCATCGCCTCCCGTTCGATACTTTGTCAGATGATAGTTTAGGTGCTGTTGTGAATAAAAACAATCGTCAGCCGGTTGTATCGCGGTGGAAACACCGTCAGCTGGTCACATGAACTTGTCAAAAAAAAAAAATTCAGTCATCGCCTCCCGTTTGATACTTTGTCAGATTATAGCTTAGGTGCTGTTGTGAATCAAAATTGGCTCGGTCAGCCACCTATTTTCTACCAAGCCACTGTTCCCTCTTTGGGTCCAGATATTTGATCCAAGTGAGTGTTCAGAAACTTTTTATGGAAAATTGTATATAAATTTGCTATATGATGTTACGAGTTATTTACGAAAAACTAAAATACCTACCTTTAGGAACAACCGTGATCTGATTCAGTTGAAATTTAAATTACTTCTTTATGTCCGATGACAGTGTAATAATATGCTAATGCAAAAATAGACGTGATCAGCCGGGCTAGCACATGATTGGCGCGAGAGTATCTCGCCGCGACATAGACTACTCGTCCCTCTTTAATTCATACAGTTAGTAAAAGACGGGTAGTCTATTTCGCGGCGAGATACTGTCGCGTCAATCATGTGCTCGGCCTACTGATTAGATATGAGCGCCGCCGGTCAAAATTAGTCGGCGGCGGCGACGAATCGGCGGGATGGCCTTAAAAGGCTTGATGTAGGTAGGTATGCAAAAAGAATTCAAATCAAAATTAAGGCAGAAAAATATGATTTTGCCTTGAAAACGTTATAAAATCAGCACATTATTCATTTCAAGGACAATTTATCGAATAATGGTTATTGGGACCGTGCACGAAGACAGCGCCACACAGCGGTTGCAACTATAGGCTTGTATTTTATCAAAGTATTAAGCGAGCAGTAAGTATATCGTAATAATTTCAGTGAAAACTACTCAACGGATTTTTATGCGGTTTTCACCTATGAATAGAGTGATTCTTGAGGAAGGTTAAGTCGTATAATTTGTTAAGGTTTTGTGTAAATTGGTTGTAATATGACGATATTTGGTAATCAAGTCAGAAAAAAATCACGCTGGCTAACACATTTAATCGAAAACGCTGCCCAACCCGTTTGAGATATAACAAAACAATGTATGGTGGAAAGATCTCTCTTTCATTGCTCTACAAAAAAGTCCGCGATGGTGTATGTCTATCTTTTAAGGATAACTTACTATACCCATTCTTATCTTTACTACAAAAAGATTTCATAGTATGTGGTATTTGCAAAGCTATTTACACGGATACAGTATTAATAATAATTACCAAATTAAATACGTCAGTTATATTAAGCATTTCATACAGATTACAAAGGTCCCTTACACCATACAATTTAAATTAATATCTCAGGAGTAATCGTAAATTAAACTTCCATTTCGACCCATATAACTTGTATGAAATGTTAAAGACGCTAATCCGTTAGTTCAGTTAGTTGTCAATCTTTACCACCTTATGCGCTGACAAAATATCTATTTTCTGATTCGGAAAGTAGTAGTATCTACAAGGTCACGAGGGAGTCCAAGGGACGCATTTATGCGTTAGAGCGAGAGCGAGCAAGTGATATTGATATCTCATTCCACCGCATAGCTGCGTCCCTTGGACTGGCCTACGCTGGGCCATCGTATAAGAATGTACAAATATATTGAAAAATTTATAAGAGCCATTTATAACGGTATTACGTTCTTTAAAATCGACAATCAGGATACCATGGCCATCCCAAAAGATTGTGCACATCAGCTTTTTGGTGGACTGGTGCACCTTCGCTTTAATAGGGGGCTTTTCGTTTTTAAAACGCCACTCAATCGACTCGCGTTTGCTCTCGGGATCATAATAAAGCACCATTGTTTCGTCTCCAGTTACCAGCCGTTTAATTATGCTTTTAGGGTTTTCGCCACAGAGCTCCAAAAATTTAGAGGCACATTTCACGCGTTCTTCTTTCTGAACAGCTGATAGAAGTTTAGGTACCCACCTTGCACTGACCTTACTCATGTGAAGATGATCGTGAATTATGCGGTGGACGGTGCTCTTAGAAAGCCCTAGTCTTGCTGCTATTTCTCTGATCTTTAGGCGGCGATCACTTAAAACTTCCTCTTGGACGCTGTTGATATTTTCAGAAGTGAGGACCTCCACTGGTCTTCCATCATGTCCCAGATCTTCGACAGCTTCCCGACCAAATCGAAACTCGTTTACCCAGTTTTTTACGGTGCTATAAGAAGGAGAAGACTCGCCGAATACGCCATCTAAACGATCTTTGATTTGAGCGGGAGATAATCCTTCTTTAAACAGGAATTTTATGACACTTCGGTACTCAATTTTGGACATTGCTATCCAATAGTGCATAACATGTCATGACATGTCGCGCAGAAATGGGTCAGTCCAGGTCATTATGGGACAACCTGGTACACCTGCTCTTATTAGGTACTATCTTTCTATACCAAATTGAAAAGCAATAAAAATACTTCCTTTACTATTATGGTTTTGTTATATTCATTCAACTCTTTTAAATCTTTTTTACATAATATTAGGACTACTTGGGCGGTTTACAAGTAATTTTTTTTGTTTGATATCTTGCAATCAATAAAAGTTTTTTGTTACAAACAAAAAATGGTACTTGTAAACTGGCCAAGTAGACCTAATATTATGTGGGACGAAAGTACACGTATGTATGCATATGTAGTTGTGCACGCACACATATATACTTAGTTTCAGAATAAAATCAAAGATGGCGCTTTCAAATCAGTTTCCATAAAATGCTTCAAGTGCTCTCTTTACCTATTATACTTACTTTACTCGTTGGTATAAATTATCTATTGGCATTTTTATCTGTCACCTCTCCAGTTATATAATTCTTAAACCTCCTTTATAGTTATGTTAGCCTGGTACATGTATGTATCAAACAAGTATACACAGAGAGAGAGGGAGATAAGACACCGTGCTGGTCGAGCGAAAGTTAACTTTAGTGAGTTAATAATAGAGTATAAAATTAAATTATCTATGGTAGCGATTTATTCTTGATTTATTAAGAAGAGCATCAATTACCCTACTTTCGGGAAATTACCCTATTCAACTTACTGGTCACACTCTTGTATTTGTATGTTCATAGTTATGTTCGCCTGGTATATGTATGTATGTTATGTATGGTATAAATTAAATTATTATGTATGGTAGCGTTAAACGTTTAACGCTGTCAGTTGGAAGTGCCATAAGAAGTTTCACTTCAAAAAATATTTGAGATTTTCACAATGAGTTCTTTCATTTGATATATAACACGATATAGTTTGAAAAACTTTATTTTTTAATTTTCTCATTTACCAAGTGCTTAAGATCCATTCCTTCGACAAGGATTCCCATTTCCAGCAACAAGGATCTATGGAATCGATGCCACCAAGTCCCGGTCAAACAAGAAATCGCGAAACGGAAGTGGAAGTGGATAGGGCACACCCTCCGAAGACCAGATGACAACACGGCCAGGATTGCTTACAAGTGGAAGCCGCACGGGAGCAAGCGACAGGGCCGGCCGGCGCACACGTGGCCAGGGCTCGGAACCGGTATTTTTTTTAAACCCCGAAATAGCCCAATATTTTGAATTGTTTTATGCTCATTACGTAGGACTGAATCATGTATTTAGGAAACAATTTTGCATTATTAAAATGTCCCATTAAAAATGAAATTATAAACAAAAGAACGAAAAAGAACGTAATAATACCGGTATTTTTGTATGGAGCAAATACCGGTTTCCGACCCCTGCACGTGGCAGCGCACAATCGACGCTGAGCTGCGGGCAGCAGGACTGAGTTGGAGGGACGCGAAGCGCGAGGCGCAGGACAGGAGCGGATGGCGACGTCTCACGAAGGCCCTTTGTACCGATGGGGTACCATAGGACAACAACAACAAACAACAACAACAACAACATTTACCCATGATTTAAAACAACTTCATTTTTGAATTAATAGATAGACGATTTATTTTTAAAATGTGCTTCATAAATGGTCTCCAATACGAGTACCTATAATAATTCAGTTGCCAAATAAATACTTGTTACCTTTCTGAAAACAAACAAAAGCTGTAACAGCATTAAAACACTACTCATATTTATATGTATAACTTAGCTCCGTTTTAGTTGCTAATCTATTTATTTTAGTACTCATTTAAATTTATTTAAACAACCAGAATTAGATTAATTAATTGACCGGTAAAATACGTACCCACCGTGGTCCTTTGATTCATTTCTTTCTCCGAAAATATTGGAAGGAATGGATAGAAATGAATTGGAGGGGAATGAAGTTTCAACGTTTTTTACTTTTAATTTCTTTATCGTCTTTGTGGCTAGAGGGTATCAAGCAAAAGGAATGAAAATATGTATACCCAAATGCTTATAAATAGTTAACGATCTTTTTCATGAGATTAATAAATTACTATGTATAAGGATAACAATGAGTAAATTAGCATTTTACAAATTCATGTGACCAGCTGACGGTGTTTCCACCGCGATACAGCCAGCTAACGATTATTTTTATTCACAACAGCACCTAAACTATCATCTGACAAAGTATCAAACGGGAGGCAATGACTGAAAACAATTTTTTTTTAAAGAAAGAAAGAAAGAAACAAAGAAAATACATTTATTTTAACATCAACCAACAAGTTCACAAGTTTACAAGTTCACTGACCACCTAAACACCTAAACTACCACCTGACAAAGTATCAACCGGGAGTCCTCAACCCACCAACGGAGCGGCAGCTGACTTCCACTAGGGTGCATCTTAAATACTTTGAATGTTTTGATGCACCAGGTGGATATATTTTCCATTTTTGCAGTATTTTTTATTAGATTTAGTGTCGTCCCCTAGCGGAAAAGTTTTGGTCTAGAACCGGCACTAACACACTACTGATATGCTATCACTAAATATATGAAAGTAAATTAACTAAAATTTTATTGAAACTCATGCCTGCTCTGCACCTAAAACAGTTTTTTGTGCAGCAGCAACACAGCAGCATCTGACAAAGTATCAAACAACGGGACGGGAGGCCATGACTGAAAACAATTTTTTTTATATGTTCATGTGACCAGCTGACGGTGTTTCCACCGCGATACAACCAGCTGACGATTGTTTTTACTAACAATAGCACCTAAACTACCATCTGACAAAGTATCAAGAGGAAGGCGATGACTGAAAACAGTTTTTTTTTTTACAAGTTCATGTGACCAGCTGACGATGTTTCCACCGCGATACAACCGGCTGACGATTGTTTTTACTAACAATAGCACCAAAACTACCATCTGACAAAGTATCAAGAGGAAGGCGATGACTGAAAACAGTTTTTTTTTTACAAGTTCATGTGACCAGCTGACGATGTTTCCACCGCGATACAACCGGCTGACGATTGTTTTTACTAACAATAGCACCAAAACTACCATCTGACAAAGTATCAAGAGGAAGGCGATGACTGAAAACATTTTTTTTTTTTACAAGTTCATGTGACCAGCTGACGGTGTTTCCACCGCGATACAACCGGCTGACGATTGGTTTTACTATCAATAGCACCTAAACTACCATCTGACAAAGTATCAAGAGGAAGGCGATGACTAAAAACATTTTTTTTTTTTACAAGTTCATGTGACCAGCTGACGGTGTTTCCACCGCGATACAGCCGGCTGACGATTATTTTTATTCACAACAGATCCTAAACTATCATCTGACAAAGTATCAAACGGGAGGCGATGACTGAAACTTTTTTTTTAAATTTTCATGTGACCAGCTGACGGTGTTTCCACCGCGATACAACCGGCTGACGATTGTTTTTACTAACAATAGCACCAAAACTACCATCTGACAAAGTATCAAGAGGAAGGCGATGACTGAAAACATTTTTTTTTTTACAAGTTCATGTGACCAGCTGACGGTGTTTCCACCGCGATACAACCGGCTGACGATTGGTTTTACTATCAATAGCACCTAAACTACCATCTGACAAAGTATCAAGAGGAAGGCGATGACTAAAAACATTTTTTTTTTTTACAAGTTCATGTGACCAGCTGACGATGTTTCCACCGCGATACAACCGGCTGACGATTGGTTTTACTTTCAATAGCACCTAAACTACCATCTGACAAAGTATCAAGAGGAAGGCGATGACTAAAAACATTTTTTTTTTTACGTGTTTCGGTGGCTGCCATTCCTCAACCCACCAACGGAGCGGCAGCTGACTTCCACTAGGGTGCATCTTAAATAGCCGTTAACCACTATACGAGTTTTCGCGAGGAAGGCGATGATTGACGAAATTTTCGCCTGGCTCGCGGACCATATAGGCAACATTTTATACTACAACCGTCCATTCACCCCCAGTTGTCGATATCTTTAATTTACGTAATCGTCTCACTGGATTCTAAGTTTTTTTCTTAATTATTACGGGGACGCCTGTGTTGACATGGCTGTTTTGTATATTCCATCTTGTGGTCCGAATCTAATTTCCTTCTAACAAACTGTATATCTATCCGGATCATACGCATTTTATGCTTAACTTATTCGCGTCTTTCCTGTAGACATCGCAGTAAAAATTTTGCGCTGCACCCTTACAGGGTTTTTTTTTTAGTAAAACGAAAAGAAAAACAAATAAGAGAACGTGATACATATGCACCCGAGTCGTTACCTTTATTGTATTGTCGACAGAAGTGACCTTTTTGTAAAATGTGTTTGACCTATCCGCAGGAGCTACTCCCGAAAACCTGCAGTGGGTGTACCTGACCGGAGACTCAAACGAACGCTGCTGGTCTGCCTTCTTCCCCGGGAGCTCCATCGTCGTAGATTCCACCATCTGCGCTAGTGGCTACAATGTCACCAGTCAGTCTACTTGTCAGGTAAACAATGTAACCTAAAAAGAAAATATAAAGACAGACTTGACTTGATGACTAACAATTAAGCAACAGGCACATGCAATATAAGTCTGTTCTGTGTCGATAATGATTGTACCTACTTATTAACTACAGGGTGACAGTGGCGGCCCTCTCGTCGAGTTGGAAGAAGACGGCAAATACACGCTGGTCGGCATCGCTTCCTTCGTGTCATCTCTAGGCTGCCATGCTGACATGCCTGCCGGTAAATAATTATTTTACTACATTTACATTCAGCCCCTGCCGCTGCCGGCAATAATTCCCTAAATACTGCTGCAGCACGATCGAGCTCGAGTGTGTATACATGTCACTCACTTCGCTTTCTAGTTTCAGCAATGGCAGAAGTCTTTCTCTTCCAGACGCTTGGCGAGTACTGAGCTAGAGCGGCGGAGCGGAATGTAAAGGTAGACGTTCTCAGGGCCGCATTGCACGCATCACGCATCGGACGTCCACTGCGGATCAGTGGCCGCACTTGTGTGACTTTCTATTCATAGAATACTAAAATCCGTTGCGTGCGATGCTTCCGATGCGTGCAATGCGGCCCTCTGGACTGGACGTCTACCTTAAAACACTAACATTACACAGACTACACGCACTGCCGCTCGTGCTGCCGATCCTTTGACTTCCGCGCAAAAAAACGCTCTTTTGGGGAGCGCCGGGCAGCGCGAGTGGTAATGGGGTTGGCAACTGTCAAAGGTTTGCAGAGATGGCGCCATCATAGCTTGCCCCTTTTTCTATGAGATTTGGCTTAAAGGGCTGGCATCCAGGGCATTAAAAAAACAAAAATTTTACACTATTCTAGGGATTGACAGGGCAAGCTATGCTGGCGCCATCTGCTAATTATTTCGACCGGCCAACCCCATGGCAGTGGCATGAGAAGTATCGTGTTTACACACTGGTCTTGCCCACTTCCCTGCTTACTTCGGCTGAATATAAAAGCGGCATCTGTAGTGATATTAATTATGAGTAAAATAAATCAGCTGCCGGGCTATGATGCTCGACTGTATAAATGATATAGCTGTATAAATGATGATAAAACTGACATTTTATCCAGTTTTGACGTCTTATCCACTTTTGACAACGATAGCCGTTAAATGATATACTGCATAACATGGTCGTTGGATAATATGTCATTTGTCCACATTTCCACCTTAAAATTTGATGATAAGTGGATAAGTTAAATGATAT
This sequence comes from Cydia strobilella, assembly GCF_947568885.1. NCBI lineage: Eukaryota > Metazoa > Arthropoda > Insecta > Lepidoptera > Tortricidae > Cydia > Cydia strobilella. The sequence continues at coordinate 12,691,861 of NC_086059.1, read as the reverse complement.
ATATGACACTTGTCCAGATTTATACATTTTTATACACTTTTGTCCACTTTGACAGCAATAGCCGGTAAATGGCTACGATTGTTGGATAAATAGATATATAGTCGATTTTTGACGGCTAGCCTTTGATTAATTTATCGTAGTGCTCACTGGGCACGATAAGTGGAAACACATAGACTTGAATACTAGAAGGGGATTTGAAATGAAATGAAATGTAATTAAAAGTATTTATTTGTCAGAATATGGTACATTGATGTGATCTTAAGTTAGAATTAATGCAAGTTCCATCATATTCTACCGTGAAGTTTGGTTTAAGGTCTTTTTGTGAGGATAGTACATCTTTCGTTTGTTCTGCTAAGATTAGCGAAAAAGACTTGTGGAATATAAATTGTGAAATATACCAGTTTTTGGAGTTAAATATCAGTAAGTATCTGTTTTTTTTTTCACTATAATATATACAATTTGGATTCCATTTATTTACATATAATATTATCAATACATTCTTTGTAGGGATGGCAAGACACCATTTCTTCTTGGCAGCTGCTGCTATTAAAAAAAGAGGAAAGAAAACTGCAACGACGGGCCATAAGGGATGCATGCAACCGATATGCCTAACAAGGAGTTTCGTCACATATATACCTATAGAGTGCGCAAAAAATTGGCACTCTATTTGTGTGGCGAACTCGACGCCGACCTCAAACCTCAACATGGCGATGGATTGCCGGCACATCTTAAAGTAAAGATATAATGTTGCACTATTCCTCAAATCTTTCTTGTCACCTTTACCACCACCTTGATCTTAATACTTGTTTAATAATGACATACCAACTTACAACTCTTTATTTTAGGTTCTAACATCACTGCACCTATTAACTGACGGTAGTTACCAAAGGGGAACTGGACAAGACCATGGCTTGTCCATTGCTCAATCTACCGTCAGCAAGTCCCTAGATCAATTTGTGACTGCGGTGAATAGAAGGTATGTCCATTTTGGTACTGAACACCACTGACGCAGGTGATGAGAACTATAATGATGTTCCTTTTATACGGCGTAATCACATACATAGTCAGTAACATTATATTTATACATTTTTCCTAATACATACTTACGTAGAATTTTGAGGACTATGAAATAGAAATAAGGCTTGAATGTGTATTTTTGAAAATTAAAAGTAATTTGAAGTGTTTCTAAATATTTCAATGCATATTCATATTCATATGTACCTAACTTTTGTTATTAAATGCAACTTCTTTAGGACTCTTCGAAGCTTGTACTTCCATATTTATGGAAGTATTATTCAATATTAGCTACGTGTAGCTAAGGTACCAAATCATAAAAGTGGTGGGTTGTTTACAGACTTAAGGACAAATGGATATCTCTTCCCAGGAGACGAGCGGTCCCGGCAATCCATCGCCAGAGGTTTACCCGGGTACCTGTCGAGTCGACCCTAGTATATAGTATCCATAATTTTTAGATGTAGGTTTTAAGTTTGTAAATTTCTGTATACTTTTTAATATTTGTTATATAAATAAATACACATATAGCTAATAAATTTTTTGATATTTTTTTGTATTAATATAAATAAATGTGGAACTTAAAAATGAAGTTCATAAGATAAGTATGCATAAAGCTGATGAAAGTAATTAATATGTACTTTATATCAATAATAAATTATGAATAAATAATGGGCTTGAAAAATTAGGTAGGTATATGCAACCTTCTCAATGTTACTTCATACAACCAAGTATTGTGTATACGCGAGTCAATGGCTAAAGAAATCGGTATAAGTAAGCTCTCCGATTACGCATAGGTTGTTACGAATCTCACGGTCACGTTATAAATACTGGGGTTTCCGAGATGTCTACATGCTTGCTAGCCTATCGTTGGGAATTAGGATTTTTCTTTTCTAGGGTTCCGTAGTCAACTAGGAACCCTTATAGTTTCGCCATGTCCGTTCGTCTGTCTGTCTGTCCGAGGCTTTGCTCCGTGATCGTTAGTGCTAGAAAGCTGAAATTTGGCATGGATATATAACATATAAATCAATCGAAAAAAATGATATGAGGTTTTTAAACAGTTTCTGACATTTCCTGCGATAAATCGAGGATTGAAAACATTTTAACAAAAATACTGATGATCTTAGATTTTTCTCATGGGCTGTATTGTCATCGAATAATAAAAGTTATCGAACTATAATAGAAGTGGCCTACCGCGTGCGCCCGTGAGGGATAGAACATACGCAATGCGACAATATGATTGGTCGAGTAGCCCACCATAAACCATTCAAATTTACGATGGGGAATAAAAAAAACCGGCCAAGTGCGAGTCGGACTCGCGTTCCTAGGGTTCCGTACATTACACAATTTAACAATTTAAGCAATGTATTTTTTATGTGAAACGTGAGTGAAATGTCTTTAAAAAACCCGTAGGGGTAGGATCAAAAACTAAGTAATTAAGCCCAATTCACACTTGACTGCACATTTTTAGTAGGTTTTTCTGTAATCTATATGTAAAGATCTGTTTTGTGTGTTTTTTTTTTAATTTAAGACCCAGTAGTATCGGAGATAAAGGGGGGGAATGGTAATTTTTTGTCTATTTTCTTGAATAACTTCTAAATTGTTTATCCTAAAATTATAAAAAATATATATTTGAGATTCTCACAATGAGCTCTTTCATTTGATGACCTTCCAACCCAGAGGGGGAACTAGGCATTGTTAGGATCAGTCCGGTTTCCTCACGATGTTTTCCTTCACCGAAAAGCGACTGGTAAACATCAAATTATATGTCGTATAAAGTCTATCATTTGAACCATGGGTTCAAAACAAAAAAAAAAACGTGAATGTAGAGCTGTAGAAAGACATTCAATGAAAAGTCGTTTTTGACTTATCGCTAAAACTTCCCTTCTTAGTAAAAAGACGTACCTATGTACAAAGCGTTGCGAAGGTATGCACCTACTCCCTTTTGCCTGTTATGTTATGTTGTTACTTACTAATAGGTTCCATTCAAGGCAGCCTATTGTGACGGACGGGTAACTACGGAGCCCTACAATGAGCATGGCCCGACATGCTCTATGCCTTTTTTTCAGATATTCAGCACTTGAACCTCTTATGGTCACGGAATTAATTTAGATATTGTCTATGTCACCTATTTTGTGTGTTTTTTTACTAGCCTATACATATATAATAGAAGGAAGAATAGAAAAAAGGAGAGGCAGAGGAAGATCGAGACGTGCGTTTTTGGACCAAGCCAAAGAGAAAATCAACGTAGTGACGTATCAGGAGCTCAAAACAGTGGCAGAAAGAAGAACGGAGTGGCGTGGCGGTTACTCCACCGACAAGAGCCATCAGGCTCTTAAGAGTTATGATGATGACATATACATATAAGAGTGTTCCACTGCTCGGCAAAGGCCTTCCCTCTCACCGCTATTTAGTCCTATCCAAATTGTCCAATGTACACTCCCACTTCTTTTCTAAATAAGTGTCCTGCCATCTCTATTTTGGTCTTTCTCTGCTCCGAGGTCCATCCTGTGGGATCCAGTATGTGGCTAGTTCGTTAATTCGGCCAACGTGCCCTGCCCAGCCCCATTTAGCCCACTTATAGCTTTGCGACCTTCATGCCCACATCCACAATACCGGTTTTGGATCGCAGTGCGGTGTTTATATGTAATATGCTCGGTTGGTCGGTTCTACGAACATCCAGCATGCTGCGTTCCATTGCTCTCTGACAAACCTTGAGTCTGGACTTTTCAGTTTCAGTTTAAGACAAAGTTTATGAATAGGTAGGATAAACATTCCGACCAGTTTATTTGACAAAGAATATCTGAATTTATACCAAATTGACCTGAATATCTATTCAGGTGCTGAATTTCTTAAAAAACAAGCGCACGTGTTGTCATCACGCTTTATGACATACAGCCTGGTGACAGACAGACGGACAGTAGAGTCTTAGCAATAGAGTCCCGTTTTTACACTTTGGGTACGGAAACCTAAAAAGTAACCAAGGAACCATATACATTGGACACACGTAGGGAGCTTTTGAAATGTTTACGTTTCCCATTCGTAAAGTGTCCTAACAGCAAAATCCAACTATCTATATCTCTTTCGCTCATTACTTTTCATATGTAAATGTGGTGGTCGAAAATCGTGGGTTCACCCTCGGGTTGTGCTTTAGCTATGAATTTCGGTTAGGGTCCGTTTCATACAGACAAGTGGTTAATAAGGATATTCGCTGACTTTGAATATGTTTGACGAGGATGTATTTTCAAAATGGCATAAAATCGTCAAATGAAGGAGTTTAATAATAAGTAATACTTAGTTTTAAAGAACATATTAACTATTTACTTAAATAAAACCAAAATTGGGCGATATCGTGAGAATTTTTTGAGAAAAGTTATCTTAAAAAAGAAAAAAACGTTAAATGCTAAAAAATTTGCATCTTTGGTGACAGATTGCACAAAAACTATAAGTGATAGCACTGTAGTGTGTATAAGAGATTAATAGCAAATTTATTAAGGATCACTTCGTTCCTACACACTTTTTCTGTATCTTGAACGGTTTCCTTAAAAATTGAGAAAACCCGGGTTTCAGGCCCATTGCGGGGGGTGGGGGGGGGGTGACGCAGAGGGGGGAGGGATGGGGAGGGTTGATGAAAAATAACCTCGGTCCATAACGTACATATCCCAATTTAAAAAAGTCTTCCATTAATTATGCCGTAATTTTAGCTAATTTCCCTTACCTAATGATTGACGCGACAGTATCTCGCCGCGAGATAGACTACCCGTCTTTCTGTATGAATTAAAGGGGGTCGGGTAGTCTATGTCGTGACGAAATACTCTCGCGCCAAACATGTGCTAGCCCGGCTATAATTAGTTTATGTAGCTTCAGATACCATAGTAAAAAAAATACAGCGAATATAAGTTTTTATAGAAAACTTGTTTTTGCTCTATTTCGTTTACGTTTACGAGAGCTATATAAACTAATTACAGACCTAGATATACCTCATGTTATCGTATATGCAAGGTTTCATTAAAATCCAACACGTAGTTTTAAAATGAGAACGAAACTCCGTTTGTATGGGAAGGTGAAATTCGGCCGAGCTTGCCCGGGACTCTTACATGAAGATTACTGTTTACATGGCGGAACAAAAAGTATCATTCATAAGATTAACATATAGGATAGCGTTTACCCCTAAAAGCATCTGCTAATAGGATCAGAGTCACATGGAAAAGCTAGTTACTAAATAAAATACCTAATTCATGCATGTTTGAGAAAGATAGACGCATTTAAAATGGCATGGCGGTAAGAAATTCTGCTTCTTCTGATACAGGCGTTCGTAGGGCTCTGTAGGAAAAAGATAGGAGGGCGAACCATTCGTTCAATCCATTAATTGTAATGCAATTATCAATGATACTACATCAGTTACTAGCGGCGATACTCCTCGCCCCTTTTGGAATGTGGCGAAAATCTCGCACTGACCCTTAATGAAACAAGTTGGTCCAGGCTACAGCTATATGTTTGTGAAGCTGGAGCTGGTGATGGTGGTGTGATATTAAAGCGAACAGAGGCCTCGCCGGCGAGTTGCGGAGGCATGAGGCGGGGAACATCTTTGTGTTAACGAGTAATATGCGACTTAAGACCTCGGGACGTGAACACTCGCGACGAGTCAAGACAGTAAGGGGCACGACGACTCAGACAGAGAACTCATTGCATCTAACACCATGAAATAGTAACATAGTAAATGAGAAACTTATATCAAATAACAAACACAAACCACAGTATATAATTATGTATAACTAAACAATTCACAATTAACGTCTGGCACGATACTGCAGAGTCGATACACTCTCGATGTGTGCACGGTGCACCGTCGCATCTAGCGGCGGCAGCGGGGACTTGGTCGGAGCCGGAGCGCTAGGCCTCAGACAGGGCGTCGAAACGAAAGGGGCTAAAGGGCAGGCGAAAGCCGGCACTCCAATGGGTAGGCCTAGTTTTTACAGGCGCCTTCGGGGACATCGGTAAACAATGAATTCGATAGGGTCGTAATCGTAACACAATTTCAAACCGTACCACAAAATTCTTACATTGCATATTTCCATTTTAAAAGAACATTTTTACATATATATGATTAAAATAGAATTTTACTACTGCTGTAATGCGACATGCTAAAGACGGTTAAATTTGAGGCGACGGTATAAAAGTTTTACTTTAATAAACGCCTTAAATAAACTCAATTAGAGTTTATTTTTCAAAAGCTTACACCATGGATAATTTTTAACTATCAATATCACATGTACATGGATAAGTGATAGGACGTCATTTAGCCAAATATTCATTAAAATACACTTTAATTAAACTTGTTTAGAATTGATTTTTCAAAAGCTCAAACCATGGATAATTTATAACTGTCTATGTCATTTGTACATAGATAAGTGGTAGAATGTGATTTAACAATCTATTCTTTAAAATACACCTTAAGTTATCGACTTTAAAATTGATTTTTCAAAACCTCATCGCTATCATTTGTCACTTATACGTTATCCTCGCGACTTTATATCCAATTATATCACTTATCAGATATGTCGTCTTTTCACTTATACAATTATAAATGAAATGGTGACAAAGCATCATAGCCCTCCTGGTCGGCGACATAGAAATTTGCACATGGACATTACATGTCCCAATAAGACTTAGGTAGGGGATATTACTGCAATGTTCTGCCACCAGAGTGCACCACTAGCCTTTTTAGTAAACCATAGAGTAACTTATACATACTGTACCTTTAATAGGTTTTATACAAATTTTCAGAGATAATAAAATATGACATTGATGCATCAAGGCGGTTTGTTTACAGAAGACCTACCGGGAAACGCGAATCCGAAACTTCGCTATCTGCCTCTTTATCGCTCGAATATCCAATAGTGACAGAGATGTTAGATAACGAAATTTTTATTTTCTTGTTTCGCGATAGACCCTCAGATTGTGGTAGTGGCGCCACCACGCAGAGTTTCGCGTAATATTCCCTATTCGTTCTTATTCAGTTTCATAATCTTTTGTCGAAATATTCCCATAATCTTTCTACTAAAGAAATGCCGTTTTCGCAAAATAACCGTTTCACGAAAAGACACTTCGGCAAAACTTGGTGAAAGGGCCTATTACATTTATTAGGGCCACTTCCGGGCGCGTTCCAGGGTTAGCTAACTAACTCGGAGTTAACAGTACAATTTAACCCTGTATAAACAGTTAACTCCAAGTTAGTTGGCTAACCCTGAAACACGCAAGTGGCCCTTTATATATTACTACTGTAAATCTAAATTTTTCATACAAATATCAATGGCAAAAAATCTTTTTTGTTTCCAGGTTTCATTCGTCCCGGGCACTACCACGATTGGATTACCGACGTGACCGGTATCAATTTCGACTGGGTCCCTGAACCGCCCACTGACTCCAGCGAGTCTAAATCTAGCGAGTCTAGCTCCAGCGAGTCTAAATCCAGCGAATCCAGCTCTAGCAAGTCCAAATCTAGCGAGTCCAGCTCCAGCGAGTCTAAATCCAGTGAATCCAGCTCTAGCGAGTCCAGCTCCAGCGAGTCTAAATCCAGTGAATCCAGCTCTAGCGAGTCCAGCTCCAGCGAGTCTAAATCCAGCGAATCCAGCTCTAGCGAGTCCAGCTCCAGCGAGTCTAAATCCAGTGATTCCAGCTCTAGCGAGTCCAGCGAAGAAAAATCTTAAGTACCCCGTAGAAAAATATTGTTACAATTGTTACCTACTAATGTTCTTTTGTTTATGTTAATTGCATGGTTTCTAATATAATTTTAAAACCTTTCCAATTAGCTGACCAAGGGCGGGTTTAAATCCAGCAAGCTGTACCTGCACCTTTTTCATTACTTACACTAATAAATTGTTGCACAATGTATAGATAAATACTTACCTAATACTTGCTTTTTATACTTAAGATGGATCGATACCTTACGGACCTTACCTTACCTTACCTTACAGTCCTTACACTATAACTAAGAACAGCTGTAGAAAGTAATGAAAAAAATTCATTTGTATTTGTATTTGTAAAATCTGAATCGAAGGAGTCTTCTGAATCTACGGAGACCACTGAGGCCGAATCTGGGGAAACAAAACTGAAAAGACTAGCGAGAAAAACAGTCTCGCGTTTTCTGGTCGGTCTTCCGCGGTGCCTCAATATTAGATTAAAGAAGATTCACTCACTCACTCCGTTGGCTCAGCGACCCAAAATGAGACTTGGCCTCCGACACAAGACAGCGGTCCTGTGTCGGATTTCTGCACTTTTCTCGGTCCTATGGGACCTCTCGCCAATTGGTAACTCGAAGTTCGCGCAGATCCGCTTCCACCATGTCGCACCAGCCCTAGCATACCTGGGGCGTGCGACAGGACGTCTTCCTTCCTTCTCCTCTTTTCACGTTCCGATCTTCATCTATTCTCTCAAGATGGTTCAACCAACGGAGTCTGTGAGCTTTACTTTCCCCCATGATGTAAAGAAGATTAGTAGAATTAAATAAAATGAACGTTATTTTGAAATAAATCTTGTGTTTTTTAGTTATATTTGGTTATATTTATATAATTCCCTGAGAATCATATAAAGAGGCTGGTCCTATCTAAGAAGATACACAGGATGGAGAAGTTTATAAAAACTTATTAACATTTTAGACATTTAATTCATAATTCCCTGGAAAATAACTTCTTGCCAGACTATAACTTCCTGTAACTTCGCGTCTATATTTTTCAAAATTACAGCAGATTTTACAGATGGAAATTTATTGTCAGTAAGTGACTTACCTATGACTTACCCTTTAAAAAATATAATTACTTATAGCCGGTCAAACAACTGCCAGTAGAAAAAGGCGCGAAATTCAAATTTTCTATGGGACGATAACCCTTGGCGCCTATATTTTTTAAATTGGCCGCTTTTTTCTATTGACGGAAATGGCTTGAAAGACTATACGTACCTTTTTTACTACTTACTAGACTTACTAGACTATAATCAGGGACTATAATCGGGGGGGTTCAGGGTGCGAAGGGTAATCATCCCATAGAAAATTTTAATTTCGCGCCTTCTAATGAAAAAGTTGTTTGGCCGGCTATAGTTTATCAACCGTATATTCAGTAACTAGAACAGCTTAAAGCGCTTGCTAGACCGGACCGCGTGGCCTTGGTCTGGACGGACCGTGTAGACAGTGTTTCCAACAAAATTTCATGCAAACATTACCAAGGTCAGACCAAGGTCAGACGGTCTAAAGGCTTGTCAGCGACCGTCTAGCACACACTTAATTCAAACTATTTTTGAGTGTAGCAACACCACTCCTCATTTGTCATTTTCATATCATTTTCAGTTTGCTAACAAGAAAGACGTGGTGTGTTTAAAACAAAATTTCATCTAAATTTTATAAAAAACAAGTTCTTTAGTAATCAATATACAAAATGGGAGTTTGGCCAGAAGTGACAACTGTGAAAAATGAAAACAGACATGAAATCAAGCTGTCTGGCGCATCAATATCAAAACGAATATCCGAAGAAGGTTTAGACAACAATTTGTTCCAATTAACCAATTTAAACCTGCTAAATATTAGTGATACGTGCCTCACGATTATTCCTGATGATATAAAGAGGCTAGTTAACCTACAATCGCTGTTGTTATTCGGAAACAAACTGCAAGACTTTAACGAAAATATAACCTCTCTGCCGAAGTTAAAGGTGCTCGACTTGTCCAGAAACGAGATTAAAAGTATTCCAGACAGTCTGAATAAGATGAAAGAATTGACAAGCATCAATTTCAGTTCGAACCAAATCGAAGCTATGCCGAAATTCGTCGATTTTCCCAACTTGATCATAGTGGATGTGTCTAATAATAAATTAACCGAGTTTATAGATCTGGAAGGCTCTAATTTGCCACATTTGACGGATCTAAAGCTGAAAGGCAACGCTATTGAGACAATTCCTAGCTATTTACCACAAAGTTTGCCGTTGCTGAAGAACTATGATATGGGTGATAATAAAATCAAAGTTATACCGGGAGAGCTTGCCAATCTGCAAAAACTAAAAGGTAAAAATCTATCTATCTATCTAGCCCTTTTATTCTGAGCTAGAGTATGTCCCGTAGCTCAGTGTGCCGCTTGGCAAAGGCCTCCTCTAGCTCTTTCCATTGAGGTCTGTCGTGGGCCACTCTTCTCCAGTTCGGGCCCGCTGTGAGTTTGAGTTCATCCTCCCATCTTGTTCGAGGTCTCCTCTGGCCCCGTGTACCAATCCGTTACTATTTTGCTCCATTTTTCCCGCCTGTCTCTCAACATGTGGCCAGTCCATCTCCACTTCTGCTGATCTATTTTAGTGAGTATGTCGGTCACTTTTGTTTTTTGTCTCAGGTCTTCATTTCTCACTTTGTCTAGTCTGCGTGTTCCCGTCATACTTCTTTCCATTGATCTCTGGCAGTACTTAAGCCTGTCTCGGTGCTCTTTGTTGAGTGCCCATGTCTCACATCCGTATGTAATGCAGGGTAAGATACATGTGTTAAATACTTTTCTTTTTATGGTAATGCTGAGATTAGTGGACTTCATGACTTCCTTCATAGACCAATATTTTTTCCATCCATTGGTAATTCTTGTATTTATTTCTTTGCTATTGAGACAATTCCTAGCTATTTACCACAAAGTTTGCCGTTGCTGAAGAACTATGATATGGGTGATAATAAAATCAAAGTTATACCGGGAGAGCTTGCCAATCTGCAAAATCTAAAAGGTAAAAATATTTATTTATAACTTAAGGTTTGAACAGGTTGCAAAAAAATGCAATATTGCAAAATTATATTAGTAAATGACATCAATATTGCACAACATTTGATTGTCATGCTAAAGATATACTGCTGACTTGGTATCTTAAGAAACATGATAGTTTAGTTTTATTTTTATTTTTAGTTTTATTTTTATTTTTATTTTATTATTGTTAAAATGAAAGTTTTTTTTCTTTTTTGTAACATTGTTTTTGACAACTTAGAAGTTCTATTTCTAGTTTAATTTAGTATTTATATAAGTCACATGGTTTTCATACTATTTTTTAGGAAACTGTAGGTCTATGAGTCTATTACCCTATATTGTAACAACTTATTAATATAAGAGACTGTTTGTTTCTAAATAAAGAAAATAAAAATAAAAAATAAAAATTTCCTTTTCATACATTAGTTGAAGAGAGTCTTTTCAAAAGGGCTTATTTCTCTGAACACCATACAAAAAAAGGCCCTTTTAAAAAGACACTCCTCAGTTGCAGTACTCTACCAACATATGCATGTATGCTGCTTAGTCTTCCAAAAAATATTTGATTATAAATTAACTAAAATTGCATCATATCTTCCAGAACTAAACCTCAAAGGCAACAAGCTCACTGACAAGCGTCTCATGAAACTAGTCGACCAATGCCGCACCAAGCAAGTCCTTGATTACGTCAGGGAACACTGCCCGACGAGTGATCCTCAAGCGCAGATGAAAGGAAAAGGGAAAAAGGGCTCCAAAAAACAAGAAGACACACCTATCGAAGAAGCTGTCTGTGATCTATGCCATTCAATGAAGATTTTATATGTCGAAGATAATATCCCTAACGTACAAATCATAGAGTCTCATGTTGGCGCTGTCCGTCCATTCATAGTGTGTTGTATTGTTAATGATTTGAACTTTACCGAGGCGTCTTTTAAGAAGTTCATTCAGATGCAGACGAAGCTCCATGACACGGTGTGTGAAAAGAGGAATGTTGCAACTATAGCCACACATGACTTGAAGAAAATTGCACCCGGTGAGTTGTTTGGAAATATGTTTATGATTTTGTTTAATGTAAGATATCTTTGTACAGGTTTGTTTTGAGAAGTAACATTTAGTTACAATACATAAGACATTTTAGTTTCGAAGACATTACAATGTCTAAATATCCTTGATGGTCTTAACTAAAATATAAATATCCCTAAAACCTATCTTCTAAGCCTAGGCCCCTCGGCGAGGTGCCCACCACGCAAGCAGCGTTCCCGCGCTATAGCAATCCTTTGCGCGAGAAAGCTGCGTCGTGAGAGTCCCTTGTTGCCTCATTACATTCTAATTCTTTCCTCACAGGAAACTTAACCTACACAGCGAAGCCCCCGAACGTCCTCAAGCTGGTACCACTCGGGCGCTCCAAGCCTTTCACCGGTGAACAGCTGTTTCAACAGCTGGTGGCTGAGGCCGACGCGCTTCGGAAGGAAAAGAAGAGGAATGTCTACTCGGGGATACATAAGTATGGAAGTTTAGCTATAGTCAGCAGAAGTTGCAAAGCGGGCGAGGTGTTCAAAATTACCTAGACACGCTCTTATTCTCTTAACAATAAAGTCGGGTCAAGATCATTTTGAACATTAAGTAAAAATATGAATGGAGATTTCCTGTTCCGTAAATTCTGTCCAAGATTTGATGATTAATGAACCAAGATTGCAAGCTGAAGTTTTGTCCGAAACATACAAAAAAAATACAAAATACATTTATTGCCAGAAAAACATTATTAACAAAACTAGGCTGAGCCTGTCCTGCCGAGTCCTTTACAAGGATTTACAGAAAGCAAGACGCATGCAATAGGAAAAATAATTAATAGTATTTTCAAGTATACATATTTATCGAGATGAGGTTTAATATTATATTATATTTGAATAATCGAAAGCAAACATGGTTTGAAAATGTTTTAAGGTAAAAGACTACTAAAGAACTTTATTTTGTATTCCAGGTATTTGTACCTACTGGAGGGCAAACCGAAGTACCCGTGCCTGCAGGACTCCAACAAGCAGGTCATCAGCTTCCCGCCCATCACCAACTCTGAAGTCACTAAGGTAAAAATATTGCCAAGTCAAATGGACTACATGTCCGCATTGTTAAGTTGTTCAGTCTGACCTAGACTAACTCGGGTATGAGATTATGGCAAGGTAACAAAATCACCCAGTATAATTATGTTACATGTATACCGGAATCTCAAGATATCGGGCAAATTTTTACGATATTGAATTTGAAATTCTGGTATTTAAATTTTTTAGTTTCGTATTATTCAATCAGTTTTTCCAGCAGTTTTAAGCATATTGAATGCAGTTTGCTGTGGTTCTGCCCATTTCCATGCTGTGTTTTTCTTAGTCAGACTTGTGAGGGGTCTAGCCACTTCTGCAAAATTCCGAATGAACCGGCGAGACCACGACTTTGTTCCCTTTTGTCTTCCTTCCGTTTTCGCACTTGGCCGCACGTTTGGCGCCAGAATGTAGGGATGGAATGAGACTAACGGTCAACCGAGTATGAACTATTAAAAAACTAGCGACCCGCCCCGGCTTCGCATGGGTGCAATGCTGATGTATTATACATATAAATCTTCCTCTTGAAACACTCTATTTAAAAAAAAAACGCATTAAATCCGTTGCGTAGTTTTAAAGGTCTAAGCATACATATGGACAGACAGACAGCAGGAAGCGACTTTGTTTTATACTATGTGTAGTGATATGAAATTATGACGAAAACTAAGAAATAGAAGACGGCGGTTGATACAGAAAATGTATAGATTTTTATTTTATTTTTATTAGCCTACTTTGGTGTCCCACTGCTGGGCCAAGGCCTCCCCTCGTTTTCTCCACTCGACCCTGTCATCGGCATTATCCCACCATTTTGGGTAGAATGCGTCCAAGTCCCGCCATCTCCTTTTCTCCATAATGTCAATAAATTGTATAAGGGCCTTTTATATTTATGTTCTATGATTACTCCCACTACTATAGTAAACTTACTCGTACTTCCTCAGATGTCGCACGAGAGCACAAGCATGTTCGTGGAGGTGACTTCCCACGCGTCCCTCGGCGCCTGCAAGACTGTCCTCGACAAGTTCCTGCTGGAGACGCTGCTGCTGGGGCAGCCTGGCCAGGACCAGGGCTACCACACGTTGAACGTGCAGCAGGTAGAGTATACTTCCGCAAGACCTGGAACACCTGGAGGGCTGCTGAGTGCCTCGGATGAGGGGTAAACTCGCTAAATGTGAAGCTGGTGTTACAGTATGCTGTAGGCAGGTTGAGTTCTGCAAGACCTGGAACATCTGCAGGACTGTCCTCGACAAGTTCCTGCTGGAGACGCTGCTGCTGGGGCAGGCTGGTCAGGACCAGGGCTACCACACGTTGAACGTGCAGCAGGTAGAGTATGCAACTTCCGCAAGACCTGGAACACCTGGAGGGCTGCCGGATGCAGCGGTTCAGGGGTAACACTCGCTCAACGTGCCGCTCAGCGGGATGTCGCTATAATACGCGCATAGCGTTGTCTCGCTTAAACATCAGAGCGACGTGCAAAACGGATCCAGTGTGCTAAACGCCTTACCCCTGACCTGTTGCGTCCTGATTTTTGTTCATAAACGCGATTCGTCGCGCATCGCAGCTTCGCGCGAAGATACGGAGAAAACCGCACCATCGTGCCGTCGTCGCCGCACGCGAATTCGTCGCTTCGCACTTCGCTACCGTGTAATGATTGTACAAGTGTAATAACCGCCTTAATGAATACGTACACATTTTTGGTAGGCATTTCCATTTTTTATCATCTAATTTTAAAACAGAAATTCCATATTTGTGTCTCTCTCTGGTGATTATAACTTTTTGCTCTGGCTGGCTCTTAAAAGTGTGCCCGCTTCTTAGGAACTATAGCGGGTCAATCAAGTATGTCAGTAGCAAAAGGCGCGAAATTCAAATTTTCTATGGAACGATTACCCTTCGCGCCTACAATTTTAACATTTGCCGCTTTTTTTTACTGACGGAAATTGCTTGACATACTATAAAAAATAATAATTACGTAAATTTATTTCCAGGTGAAGATAGTGGACACAGAAGGCAACCTGAAAAGCGTGTACCCGTCGCGGACGGACTGCGTGTACGAGGACGCGGCAAACGTCAAAGTGTTCCGGCTGCCCAAGAAATAAGCTGTGGAAAAATCACGCACTGCCTTTTTCTTTGTTTAAAAAGTTGGATTTTGTTAATTTGGATTTGACGACAGCCCAAACTTCAACAAGTTACATCAATCTTGCGTTTTACACTTGTAAAATTGTAATCTGTATTTTTATAAAATGGGGCCCTGAATGTCGCTTACAAACACTTTTTTTTTTGAGAATGCGGAGAAGCCTATTTTGCTTAGTAATTGTTCATTTTTTAAGCCAAGTTTTCTTGTATTTTTAGAAGTATAAAGTTAGACCAAGATAAGTCTGCAACGATATTGATAGCACACGCAGTGCAAGTGTTATTTATACGTCATAATTTCATAGAAGTTTGACGTTTAAAATAACACTTGCACCGCGTGTGCTATCAAAATCGTTGAGAATTTTCATGGTCTGACTGTTAAAAAAGTTTCATTCATAAACGAAACTGGTCAATAGTAGTTATAGACATGAAACCGAGCGACCAGGGGTATAAGAAAGACATATTCATGTAATGACAGGTTAATGTATGGCAGCATAATCCTTTCTCTTTCACTCTTATAAATTTCGGTATTTCGCCATCGCCTCCTACCTATGCTGCCATAACCCGACCATGAAAAAAAAACCGGTTGGGGATAAGGACAAAGCATGGCACTATTTTCTCTTTCCTCTTATAGGAATCGCAATAAGACTATCTTTCTCTATCAAAGAGTGTCAGGCCCTTGAAACTGGTAGAGACTTTTACATATATGATAATGATAAACTTACATGTTTCCAACTAGACTAAATTTTGACAGGATCTTGTTGTATAATTATTAGTTCTTATAGTTCTGAATTTTAACAGATTTAACACTATAATTTCCAAATTTTGATTCAAGAAGTGAATGTATTGTGAATCCTTTTGTTAATGGTGAAAGTCGAAAGGTGTTGATTCTACACAGTATTTTGTTATTGGCGTTCTTGTAGTGTGCTAGAGAGTGTAATGAATTCCTTCTTAGACGATTGACAAAGAAAAGTGCAGTGTAATTGTGTACCCAGTTATTTTTTTCTTTGTCATTTCCTTTCTCAGAGACGGTGATTTATTTTTTACTTGTTTTTATTTTTATTTTATTTTTTTATAAGTTAAGTATTTTGTTTCTGAGGTGCTTGTCCTCATCAGACTCGTATTTGGTAATATTTTTTGTCAGACTTGTGTTTAATGAATGTCAAAGTCAAATATAAGTAGAAACATCTGATACAACAGTTTTTTGCTTTACAGTTTAAAATGTCATGTTCACAGTGAATAATATCGATTGTTACTCTTAAGGGGCCCACTGATTACCAGTCCGCCGGACGATATCGGCCTGTCGGTTGTTCAGAACTGTCAAATTTTTGTTCTGACAGGCTGATATCGTCCGGCGGACTGATAATCGGTGGGCCCCTTTAAACCTTCCCAGTAATTAAAAAAAACCTAAGCTAAATTATGTCAAACAGTGTTATGAATTGAAATTAACGAGTGTGTTAGCTTTAAGGTTGTTTCTTAAAATCTCTGTGATTAAACCACCAATTTGTCGATGTGAAACATCAAATAGGTACCTAATGTTATGAAAAAGTGTCAACGCTTGTTTTTCTAATAAATATTTTTTCATTGTATCTATGTTTTGATTCGTTAGTAACCTTAAATTCTTGTAATCCTAACCTAATTATAACTAACTGTGCGAATATTTTTTTATAGGTACATTGAAATGCAAAATTTGTTCAAAATCTGAGCTTGACGTTACCACTGCCGTGCTCAAAACCAAAACTATTCTTCGCGACTGTTTGAGCTACATTCTTTCACGCTGACAGTTACGACATTACTTTTGAAGACTACAGCAACACTGTCAGGTTAAATGTCAAACAACTCGAACAAGTCTTGATTTGTTTCAAATTGGTTCATTTCCCTCAAAAATAGTTTGTTTTCAAGATTTTACCTTTTATTCCGCTATGGTGAACTGACAAAATGCGACGCAGTCTAGCGCCGAGCCAACTCGGCTCCGGAGACAGTGTTTTCAAAAGCCCTCTGCTAAATTCGTCCAAACGCAAGAAGCGAGAATGCACAAAGACGGTCGCACCTCGAACCCTCACTCAATCCATGTCTGCATCAGACCACGAGAACTTAATCAAGCAGATATTAAGCAAGCCGTTCAAAGTGCCCATTCCGAACTACGTTTCGTCGTATTGCAGCAAAAGTTTAGGGTTAAAACGGACACAAGTCAGACGGGCTCTACACGACCCCGATGAGCCGAATGCGTTGGTTCTGTATCGCCCTCCTCATATACCTGAACATGAAAAGATGAAAATGAACCCAAAAGACATTAGAGTAGGGGTTGTGGTCGATCCCGTGCTAGGAAATATACTAAGGCCGCATCAGCGCGACGGAGTTAAATTCATGTACGACTGCGTGACCGGACAGCAGATTGAAAACGCCTTTGGCTGTATTATGGCTGACGAAATGGGTCTCGGGAAGACTCTCCAATGCATAACTTTACTATGGACATTGTTAAGACAGAGCCCGGAGTGCAAACCAACCATTTGTAAGGCAATCATCGTGTGCCCCAGCAGTTTGGTGAAGAACTGGTATAATGAGATACAGAAATGGCTTGCGTCAAGGATTAATGCTTTAGCTATGGACGGAGGTTCTAAAGCAGACATAACCTTGAAGTTACAGCAATTCATGAACACGTACTCTGCGACTAGAGTTGCTACTCCAGTGTTGATAATCTCCTACGAGACATTCAGGATATACTCAAATATACTGCACTCATCAGAGGTCGGCTTGGTCCTCTGTGATGAGGGCCACAGATTAAAGAACAGTGAGAATCAGACATACCAAGCACTGATGGGTTTGAAAGCTAAAAGGAGGATTTTGATCTCAGGCACACCTATTCAAAATGATTTGACTGAATATTTCAGTTTAGTACACTTTGTCAATGAAGGGATTCTTGGAACGGCACAAGAGTTCAAGAAGAAATACGAAAACGCAATTTTAAGAGGCCAGGATGCCTTAGCAACTGAGCTAGAGAGAGAAAAGGCGCAGGAATGCCTAGCTACCCTCACTGGAATAGTCAACAAATGTATGATCCGAAGAACAAGCAGTCTGCTCACAAAATACTTGCCGGTCAAGTTTGAACAGGTCATTTGCGTGAAAATGACGCCACTTCAGACTCAAATCTACAAGAACTTCATCAATTCTGATGCAATTCGAAATAAATTCTCCGGCAATGGAGAGAAGAATACTCTGAGTGCCTTGTCAAGCATCACCTCACTGAAAAAGCTCTGCAACCATCCTGACCTAATTTATGACAAGATTATAGAAAGATCAGAAGGTTTTGAAAAGGCGAAAGACTTACTGCCAAACCACTATGACATTAAAGATGTCAAGCCCGAATACTCTGGAAAACTCATGATCCTAGATTGCATTCTTGCTAATCTGAAAACGAACACAGATGACAAGATAGTCCTTGTATCAAACTACACACAAACTTTAGATCTGTTTGAAAAGCTTTGCCGTAAACGATGCTACCAATATGTAAGACTGGATGGCTCTATGACGATCAAAAAACGAGCTAAAGTTGTTGAGAGCTTCAACAATAAGGAATCTAAGGAATGGATCTTCATGTTAAGTTCGAAAGCGGGAGGATGTGGATTGAATCTCATAGGAGCAAACCGTTTGATCATGTTTGATCCCGATTGGAACCCGGCTAACGATGACCAAGCTATGGCTCGAGTGTGGCGCGATGGACAAAAGAAACCTTGCTACATCTACCGACTCCTAGCCACAGGGACAATAGAAGAGAAGATATTCCAACGACAAGCCCACAAGAAAGCCCTAAGTGACACTGTTGTAGACCAAAATGAGGAATCTCTAAGGCATTTCACTTCAGATGACTTGAAAGACTTGTTTAGATTGGAAGAGAACACATTGTCTGACACTCACAGCAAGTTTAAATGTCGAAGATGTGTAAATAACATCCAAATTACCGTACCTCCAGAGAATTCAGATTGTACATCAGACTTATCTAACTGGTATCACTGTGCCGACAAGAAAAACTTAGCAGATCTTGTTCTTAAGCAATGCTGGGATCTCGCAAAGAGTATTTCCTTCGTTTTCCATCACCGCTCAGCTAAGACTGAAGCGCAGAACGAGATAGAGGATAAGGAAAATGTACAGGAAAAGAAGAGAAGGAAAATTGAGATAGATGAAGATTATTCAGAGCCAGATGACAGTGCTGATGAAGATTATGCTTAGTTTAAATCATGTATTATTTTGTTTGTTTCTCAGACACTTTTAGATTAGGCGGGTCCACAACTCGACACAGAAAGAGCCGCCTCGCGAGGCAGCTCGGTCTGCGAAGACGTGCCTCACCCGAGGCATTGCGACCGCGAGTGCGTTTGCTTCGCCCGAGGCACGTCTACACAGACGGAGTTGCTTCGCGCGGCATTTTCCTCGCGAGGCACCTCGTTCTGTGTGGACCCGCCGATTTTCATATTGGCACCCAATATTTTTGCCTGGATATGCGTCAGAATTTCAGTGACCTTTTTAGTTAAAAAGTTTAAAGTTTTTAGTTAGTTTTTTTTAATTTACGATAGAAGAAGAAATTATGTTATTATATAAATATTGAAGAACTCATTTTTGCGCTTGCACAATCTACTAAAAAACAGATACCTTTCGAAAAACACTGACATATTTTCAAGTACACCAACGATTTCTATCATATTATTTCAGGTTGTTTTTTACTTTGTACTATAAGGTTGGTTTTGTTGCAGAAATGTATGAAAACCCCCAAAATATGAGTTAACTTTTGTTTAAATTTGTAGCAAAATGAGAGAGTTTTCTGTGACATAAATTTCTTGAAATGTAAATAATTCTGTTCTAAGTTAACTATTATGAGGAGTGATTATATTTTCCATTTGTATATAATTTTGCATTTGATTTTTCAAGACCTACTAAGCCATGTGACTCATTACTTATTTTACAATGCATGTGCTCGAAGAGTGCGTTTCCTACGGAGCCATATCATGCGGAAAGTACTACTTTTCCGCACTAGTGCTTTTTGTTTTCAATTATTATTTTTTTAACTCCGCGAAACGAGTGGCGATAAATTAAAACACGACCGCAGGGAGTGTTTTAAATCGACACAAGTTGCGAATTACCTATTCGCACGTGTATCGTAGGTACAACGTTTTACAGTACATATGCACGAAAAGTATTAAACTTATTTGCCATGAATAAATATTGTTGAATAGATAATGAATAAATATGTTTTTTTATTTACTCGCACAATGCATAGTAAAACATTGTATGATACACGTGCGTAAAGATGATTTCATATTCCTTTATACACTCGTCGGACTATAGCCGTTTTTTTAGGCAGGCGGTATTACAATCAGAGACCGAATACCGGTATATTTTTCATACAAATTAACCAGTATTCAATTCGGTATCACGGTTGTTTATGTATATTTTTGCACTTAATTTAGCTAATCTGATCAATTCACGATCAATCATTATCCTTACCTAAATACTATTCTATAATATATAATATCAAATAAATATTGAGAATGCTATGAGATTTTGTTTTTTTTTTTTAGTTATACCTGTAACGGTCCCTGTGATTACAATAGATTAGTTGGGTATATGTATGTACATATCTTTAAAACGTTTGGCAACACAATTCACTTTGAATCAAAATAATATACCTAGTCTCGAGTGTCTGATATTAATCATCGTTAAACAATTAATTATCCCAGATAATACAAACATTATTATACGGTTATTACGTAGGTACCTATATTTTAATTTTATTTTTTTTTGTTTTTTTTTAATCTTTTTGTGAAATTTTTAGTATAAAATTTGATCTGTATAATATTCAATATTACTATGGAATAATATTAACATCAATAAATTGCTCTGATAATTAGCTTAAGATAATATTGATAATATATATGTACATATTATTCACCATTCATAAGTGCTTGTTGCTAGGTCTACATGAACAGTGGCGGCGTTTGGCTTGCATTAGGTATTAAGAGTATTCACGCTTCTTATCAAAGTATAGTATTTTATGTAGCACTTTAAATAGCTACTTTTTTTTACGTTGCGGGTTAGCAATATAATATAAAAACCTGCTAGTGCCTATTTAAAAAGAATATTAGAACCATCGAGTTCAGTATGTAGGCAGGAAGTCAAACTAATGTTCGAAATTGGCATTAAGTAAGTATTTATAAAAAAATACAATTTTAACTTGCTTCTTTATTTTAAGTTTAATTTAAGAACATGATATGAAATTGTATTTCTTGTCATATAATGTAGGTAAACCTTATAAAACAAAGTCCCCCGCCGGGTCCGTATGTCTGTCTGTATGTTCGCGATAACCAGACCTCACCTATGAATGAAGTTTTTCTTTGGGAATGTTTGTGTATATTTTGTTAAGGTTTTGTTTAAATTGGTAGAAATATGACGATGTTTGCTAATGAAGTTAGAAAAAAAACACGCTGGCTTAATCGAAAACGCTGCCCAATCTATTTGATATCAATGTATGGTGGACTTGTCTCTCTTTCATTGGTCTACAAAAAAGTGCGCGATGGCTGTCTGTCTATATTTTAAGAATAATTAACCCATTATTAACTTTTAAAAAAACCGGACAAGTGCGAGTCGGACTCGCCCACCGAATGTTCCGTACAAATACATCTGTAAAAAATTCAACTGTCTAGCTATCACGGTTCATGAGATACAGCCTAGTGAGTGGTGACAGATAAATGGACATTGAACTCTTAGTATGATTAGGCTTCCGAAGTGAATACTTGTTACAGAATGTATTTTATTATGCTTGACTCTCCATGCGAAGCCGGGGCGGGTCGCTATAGTTATTAATAAACACTTTAAATCAACTTGATAAAATTGCACCTTCTCAATAAATTCTAATTGTTTTTACTTTAGGTACCTCTTACCACAGTAAAACGCTTTTTAGTGCGGTGCAGCTACAAAACAATTGAAAACATTTTCTTGTGCAGATGTTTTGACCTTATTACAACGACATAAAGCTTGTAATTGGCGGTGACACTTGTGATAATAGTTTGGGAACCTACATGTTTTCGACGATGACAAACAAAAGGATATTGGAAAACAATGGATGGATGGACCACCGGTCGGCAACGTGCGCATTTAAGTTTATTACCTGAACGCTAGTGCGAAAATGACCAAAGTGAATTATGAATGATTACCAATTTAAAGATCTATCTTAATGTAATTAGCAATAGTTATCCAAGGTAGTATGGGTTTTTATGGTTCTTGGGTAAAATTACTCGATAATCCCGCTTTTGTGTACCTACTAATAACATTTTTGCGCCGTTGGCAGGTTTGTTGTTTTCGCAAAGCAGTAATAGATCCGAGATAAAAATAACCACGAAATAATTAAACTGTTATTTTTAATTAATATTGTATTCTGTCTGCACACCTATTTTTAACGAAAATACTATACCATTATGTAATTATAAAAAAAAACTATGATCGATATCAAATTTTTGTAATTAGCTTAGAAGCGATCGGTTTTATTAAATGATATAAATAGTTTAAAATAAAAATTATGTATCCCTACTATTAAACATAGGAAGATTAGGAAGATGGCTCAGTACCTATGTTTTATTAATACGGTTAAAAACAATAAAAAAAAAAAGTAATTGTGCGGTTTTATGAAACCACGATGCAAGTGAAACTTTTTTCGGATTGTAGGCATTTAACTAAAAAAAATCGGAAATTAATTCGATTTACGGTATTAAAATCGCGGTTTTAATCTTAACTTAATAAATTGGGGCGATAGAATAAAAGCTTCACTTTAAACATCGTACGACAAACGAATTCATCTGAAGTCAACATAATAATAGTGGACCTTGTTACCATTGTACATTGGCTCAAACTGGTTCGGAGTATTTGGACCCGTTCGGAACGGTCTTAAGTACCCGTGTAAACGGAGATACGTGTCTGAGATACGTTTCTTGGGAACGTTCCTTCGAAACGTTTTCGAATCCCGGCGGTTCCGTGTAAACCGGGTTCTTAGTACCGCCGGGCTTAAGAACACGGGTATTCGTATCGGCGTGTAACACGGATACCGGGAGCCCTAGATCAGACCTATAGTTTCATAACAAAATACATTATATTTTCGCGGTAGATCCTTTTAAATTGGCATTAATATACAATCTACAAGTAATACAAGTTAGGCAACGCAGCGGGTTAACACTATAATGTTTGATAAGTTTGCGTTAATGAGAGATTAGCGCTATAGGTACTCAACGGTTCAATCACTTTCGTGAGTCGATCGAAGAATGGCGGCCGCGTATCTTCTAGTTTTGTTTATCTTTGGGCTGGTTCAGGTAATTAATATTAATTAATAACTAATATCTGCCGTCATTTTTAAACTTTCGGGTCTGTCGATCCGGCGGGCATACACTGGGCGTAGGTTAGGGATATATATATTTTTTATTTTATTCGGGATGCTTTACTGCATAGGTTAATGGACTTATCTACTAAATGCAAATTACAAGCTTCCACATATATAATGCCAAAACCAAAAAACGAGTCAGACTCGCCCACCAATGACCACGGGTTCCGTACAAATTTGACTAATTTTATTTTTTACAAATTTAGTTTTCAAATTTTTCCCCGTATCTGTAGTGTAAGACCATATTACTTGCCAAATTTCATAGTTCTAGGTCAACGGGAAGAACCCTATCAATGTTGATTTCCTTGAGTGTCAAAGTACACCTACGTTTTTGCGGCATAAACTGCAATATCTTTTTTTTACGTTAACTTAGAAGTGTAATTTTTTCAAAACTTCAAGGGACCGTAGATCTGAGTATACGGTTTAAATTTCAATTCGATACCTCCACGCGTTCCCAAAATAAAGGGTCTTGACAGACAGACGGATGGACAACAAAGTGATAACTCTTCAAAAGTTTCATAATTTTTATTTTCTCTATCCATATCTTTAGTTTACCCAAAGGGTAAAAACGGGACCCTATTACTAAGACTCCGCTGTCTGTCTGTCACCAGGCTGTATCTCATGAACCGTGATAGCTAGACAGTTGAAATTTTCATAGATGATACACTGTTGCCGCTATAACAACAAATACTAAATAGTACGGAACCCTCGGTGCACGAGTCCGTCTCGCACTTGGCCGGTTTTTTTATCGTCATAATGCGCTGAACTAAGTGGTTTTTCTCTGCCAATAATTAGTGACGAGAAATTAAGCTTTATTTACATGCCTTTACATTTACAGAGTGAACCTCTCCAAAGAGATAACGACCCCGCTATCATTGAGGACTTGCGAATGGGTAAGAATTGGGTTAATCCCAATTTAAGTACTAATGAAGATATGATCAAAACCATTACGAGGTCGTAGCTCACGTGGCTGCCTTTACAAGCTTTTAGATACTGCTATTTGGTAAAATGGAACTGCTCATGAAGACCAAAATGGAACTCCTCTATAACAAAAGGTTTTTGTAAGTCTTGGGGCTAATTGAAATTGATATGAATGGCACTATGGTGGTAAATAATTAAAACGGCATTTCACTGTTTTGAGAAGTCAGTTTTAAGGGTTCCGTACCAAAAAGGTACAAAAGGATTCCTTATGGTGCGACTCTTTCCGTCCGTCTGTCTGTCTGTCACATTGCTAAATATCTCGAGAACTACTGATGCTATCGATTTGAAATCTGGAATATTCATGAACAACGCTAAGCCAAACACATTGGAAGTGATTTTATTTTTCTGTCTTTGTGTGACATTAAAATATATATTTTTAGGTAACGGCGGCCGCATTGTGGCCGGCTGGGAAGCCAAAGACGGCCAGATCCCGCATCAGATCAGCCTCCGCATGGTCAGCGTCCTCGGCGCCGTGTCCTCCTGCGGGGGCTCTATCATACACCATGAGTGGGTCATCACTGCCGCCCACTGCGTGGCCAAGTAAGTTTTAAATCCCAGGTTGCCTAGGACCAATCTATGGTGAGCAATCTCGGTGCCATCTCCCTAGATATAAGTACCTTAGATACTTAAAAGTTTCTTAAGAACAGCTTTGACTGGCTTCATGGCGGATGGCTGCTGCCTGCACCTACTTTCTAGTCACCTGATCTGCTCAGTGCGTTGATTAGGTAGGTACCAGCCTACAATCGTAAATTATTGAATATTAATCTTTATCGTCGTTTAGGAAGATACCCAGTTTATTTTGCAGAAGGACGTTCTCCAGCTGTTTTGTACCTATGTACACTATTTCTATCTTTGTTTTTTATTTTATTAATAAGATTAATTTCCGTGACATTCTTTATAAAATTGATTTCCGTGACATTTTATTTAATAAGGTTAATTTCCGTGGCATTTTTCATAAAATTGATTTCCGTGACATTTTATTTAATAAGGTTGATTTCCGTGGCTTTTAAATAACAATATATATATATCTTGTGGCGTTTATATGTTTTATTTATTTCCAAAGTTGCTACAAATTTCGCAATATTTTAATAGATTAGAAATTTTATTCGAAGTTTTGTCCAATTTATAAGTATTTCTCGTCTATTGCCGATTGCCCCTAAATCTTATATTTAGACCTATTCTTGATATTCCTACTTTAACTCCACAGCCGTCTAACCTTCGTGGTCCGCCTAGGCCTGACCAACCTCACCCGCCCAGAGTACATCGTGGAGACGTCCCGCAAATTCATCCACCCTAAATACCATGAAATCTGGGCAGGGGTACAGACAGATGATATTGCTCTGTTGGGCCTTGAGCAGAGCATCCCTTACGGAGGTAAGTCAAGAGCGTATACACTATTAAAAGTATGCCAAAACTAAAAAAAATACTAAAGTCTAGAGTAATTCTATTTATTTATTTCAAAATATATAAGCATTACAGTCAACAGAAACCAAGTCGCTTATATACTAGGACAATTCATAATATCATACATTTAGATAGAAATAATCACAAAAAATTATACAACTGTCATAACAACTAAAATAAAAATTAAATAAATTAAAATAATAAATAATGTAGAGTAATGTATAAAATAGATGCAGAGATTTGATGTGTATAGATTAATTTTATATATATAAAAGTATAATAATTATATACCTAATAGTATTAAGCAAACGCTGATCGGACCGCGCGATCTCGCCAACTATTAGATAAACCATAGAGCTTTACAATAGTGGCATGCTGGCAAAAGTTGTATTGTAGTTGAATATTTAAAGTGAATAAATAAATTAAAAAAAAGTTCGGGATGCTTCTGAAGTTTTACACAATGTTCATCCTCGTTTCCTGACTGAAGGTCGCGATGAAGTCAGTTTTCTGCACCATCACGGCTCACAATTCAGCTTTTCCACCGTCCTAATAGTAGGTCCCTGACAAGCCTTCTTTTACTATATCTTTTTCACGGGTCGGTGAACAACC
Source organism: Cydia strobilella (assembly GCF_947568885.1). Classification (NCBI taxonomy): domain Eukaryota; kingdom Metazoa; phylum Arthropoda; class Insecta; order Lepidoptera; family Tortricidae; genus Cydia; species Cydia strobilella. The sequence continues at coordinate 12,665,472 of NC_086059.1, read as the reverse complement.
GAGCAACAAAACACCGGTCACCAAGGTGCATTCAGATTATGGTCAGGCCTTCACGCCTTTTTCGTTCCGCGTACAGTCGCCAAGGCCGAGGTTCTCAAAAACATCTGAACACGCACACGCACGCCTTGACAATAGAGGCGTGTTCAGATATTTGTGAGCACCTCGGCCGCTTCGATATATCTGATGGCGACTGTACCTACGAGTACGTATGTACTATATACACGCGTTCTACGCGAAATCACAACTTTCAAAAGACACGATTAAGAATCCTCTAATGAATCACAAAATAATAATAAAATTATAAATTAAATTTATTATGTGTGAAAATGTTACAATTGCCTAATAATAATATCAGATTAAATTTTATATTACATTCAAACTTCGAACAAATAATAAAATAGTTTAGTTTGTGTTCTAGTTTAATTTTTGTATATATCTATCAAGGTCACACACTAATAGAACTTCTTTAACAGAATTCATCCAGCCCTGCCGCCTGCAGAACAGCGAGAAAAAGAACAACGTATACACCGGAGTAGTCTTGACCGTCAGCGGCTACGGCAGGACTGAAGATCCCATCAACGGTTTGCATCAATATTTAGACACTTGGCCCACATCCTCACCGCACACACCCTCGCTATCGAAAGCCTCCAAGCCATCTTCTTAAACACAGGCCATTGCGCAGCTTTAAACACTCCCCCATCCTCTTTGAGTCGTATCGTATTCGGCGTATTCCTCATTGCTGAAAGTTGTGACCGATGTGACCTCCACGAATTGTTTTCCGAACGATCTCTTTCTACTTGTTCGTGTTTGGTAGTGTGCGTGTCACACAAACGGGCTGACTAAAAAACCGGACAAATGCGAGTCGGACTCGCCCACCGAGGGTTCCGTACAAACTTATTTTTTAGTATTTTTGGTTATGGCTACAAAAGAAATGCATAATCTATGAAAATTTCAGCTGTCTAGCTATCCCTGTTCATGAGATACAGCCTGGTGACAGACAGACGGACAGTGGAGTCTTAATAGTACCTAATAGGGTCCCGTTTTTACCCTTCGGGTACGGTACGGCACCCTAAAAACGGTACTGGCGGTACTGTCATACTTTGTGTACGGATCTAACTACCTAAGTACTAAGCTAAATACTAAAATGACCACTAAACTGGTTAAATTTGTCTAGTTTTGTACTAAAAAGACAGATGGATTGGGCACTTTAGGTCCAGTAGATTGGGATATAAAAATACAGTGTACCTATCTACATGGTTCTGTCACCAGGTGGCGTAGCCTCCGAGGTCCTACGCTGGGTGCACCTGCGAGGCATTTCCAACGAGGAGTGTAAGCAGTGGTACAGCACCAGCACCGTCGTCCAGGACGAGACCATCTGCGCTGAATACTATAACGACACAGCACAGTCATCTTGCCAGGTAAGAGCCATCACGTACATCTGAAGTTAGAGCCTGAGCGTCAGCACAGCCTAACATATACATACAGTCAAGGGCATAAATATGTATACATTCCCAAAGTTTCAAAAATATGTGTACGCTCTTACACCTTAGACCAGCGGTTCCTAACCTGGGGGTAATTACCCCCGCGGGGGTAAAACTGGCATTATACGGGGGTAAAATATTGATGATTATGAAGGAGGGGTAAAATCGAGTTCCCTAGTTAGTCAAAAGGGTCACAGTACTAACAAGATTAGAAACGCTTTAGACAATAAAGTGGTGTTCACATATTTTTGAGCTCTTTGTGTTGATCGATATTTTCACCTTCGACAACGTTACATTATATAAATCCCGGCGAAATTCAATCTCGTCATGACACTGGCCGCTGGGACACCGAAGGTTATCCAAATAAGCAGATCTACAGTGTCTACACATGAACAAGCTGCCTCGTAAGGAAATTGCCGCGAAGCAGCTCGATCTGTGAAGACGTGACGTTAGACGTATAACACTTTAAACTCCCGCGTTTTTTTCACATAAAATTAATGAATAATGAATTAATAATGAATAATGTCATAATTAATTAATTAATTATGTCATAATTAATGGCAAAATAATGGAATTTAATCGCGTTAGACCCGGTAATGACATTAATCACGTTAGACGTGCCTCGCCCGAAGCTTTGCGGCCGCGATGGCTTTTGTTTCGCCCGAGCCGAGACACGTCTACACAATCCTGCTTCGCGTGGCAATTTTCTCATGAGGCAGCCCATTCAATGTAGTGCCTATGCCTAATCGGCAAATGGCATTGGAAGTTTTAATAAATATTTTCCTCAATTTCGAAGATTATTGAATTTGCCAAGAAAATTTAAATGGTTTTTTTTTTACAGGGTGACAGCGGCGGTCCCCTAACGGAAGTGGACTTGGATGGCAAGCCGACCATGGTGGGCATCGTTAGCTTCGGTTCCTCGGCCGGCTGCAACAGCCCCTTCCCCTCTGGTAAGTATCTCTTTGGTACCTATAAACCATTATCCTCATCTTAAACTTACTAAACCAACAAATTCCTATCCCAAGTAGGTAATTAAATGCCGAATCCACTGCTACTTAGTATAAAACCATCAACCTACCATCATGCGGTTCGTACTATGACGCCGGCGGTCAATGCCATTGTGCGAGTAGGCGCGCGGGTCCACACAGAGCGAGCCGCCTTGCGAGAAAATTGCCGTGCGAAGCAGCTCGGTCTGTATTGACGTGCCACGGCCGCATTGCCTCGAGCGTGGCACATCCCCAGGTAGCATTTGTACGTCATTATGACGTAATAATGCCGTCATTATTCCGTCATTATGACGTCGCTGACGTCACTTTGCTACTTGGGCTATACAGACCGAGCTGCTTCGCACGGCAATTTTCTCGCGAGGCGGCTCGTTGTGTGTGGACCCGCCTATTGAACGAATTTTTTCGTGCTTAGCGTCCTTAATCCCTACTTTATCCCTCGCCACTAATGTTTATTTCGTTTTCAGCGTACGTTCGTCCCGGGCACTACCACGACTGGTTCCTGGAGATAACTGGCATCAACTTCGACTGGTCCAGCGAAGACCTGGAGACTTCATACAAACACATACAACCCGTTGAAGGCCTTGAAATCTAGATTTATTTGACATGAGAACCTTTGCAATAAATGCATACTTTTTAAGATAGTATTTTGTTTCATTTTTGTTAGGGTTTCTTACAAAGGGTAAAAACGGGACCCTATTACTTAGACTCCACTGTCCGTCTGTCTGTCACCAGGCAGTCCCAGGTAGCATTTATACGTCAGCGACGTCATAATGACGTCATAATAACGTCATAATAACGTCATTATGAGGTCGCTGACGTCACTTTGCTACCTGGGGTATCTCATGAACAGTTGGAATTTTCACAGATGATGTATTTCTGTTGCCGCTATAACAACAAATACTAAAAAGTACGGAATCCTCGATGTCCGGTTTTTTAGACCCTGCACCCCTGAAAACCTAGGTCAACACCTGGAGCGTTAATACAAAGCCATATCGAAGGTTATACCTATGCTAAAAGTTGTAGTTTCTAAGTCCAGGGATGATTACCTAGGTATACCTACATAGATTGTTCCAGCAGCAAATAAACGCATAGCAGTGGGACTTGAAATAAAAAAACTTCAGTGATATAAAAAAAAAACATTATATTAGATCTTAAAGCTCTCTCTCGTACATACAAATAAGTTAAGTCCATTTATAACACCACTAGCTTTTGCCCGCGATTTCATCTGCGTGGAGTTAGTAATTTGGGTAACTTTATCCAATCTGCTTTTTAACAATTCCCCATACAAACTTCCACCCCCTTAAAGGATGACTTCTGGGATAAAAACTACCCTATGTCCTTCCCCCGGACTCAAACTATCTCTATACCAAATTTCAACTAAATCGGTTCAGCGGTTTAAGCGTGAAGAGGTAACAGACAGACACACTTTCGCATTTATAATATTAGTATGGACTAGTATGGAATATTAGTATGGATTTTTTAGGGTTCCGTACCCAAAGGGTAAAAACGGGACCCTATTACTAAAACTCCGCTGTCTGTCTGTCACCAGGCTGTATCTCATGAACCGTGATAGGTAGATAGTTGAAATTTTCACAAATGATGTATTTCTGTTGCCGCTAATACTAAAAACAGAATAAAATAAATACATATTTAAGTGGGGCTCCCATACAACATGTTTTTTTTACCGTTTTTTGCGTAATGATACGAAACTCTTCGTGCGCGAGACCGACTCACACTTGGCCGGTTTTTTTCGCATCCGCAAACACGCATAAAAAGCTAAAAAACCTAAAGAATTAAGAGTCACCGGCTCTAAGAGTCTGTGAAATCCTATCTGTCCGCTTCCTCGTTGGCTGGCACCACGTCTGGTCGGTTCAGGAACACCTTGCAGAGGATCTCTTGGCAGTAGTCCACCTCTTCTCTGAACGTGTCGTCTTTTAGCTCCGGGTGTTTTAGGTGCCTCTCTAGGATACCTGCGGAAAAATATAATAAACTAGCTTTTGCCCGCGACTTCGTCTGCGCGGACTGATGTTCAGTTAAAGTAAGTATAGCGCCTAGAAAAATTCTCATGGCAATTATTCAATTTGAGAATAGTATGCACACAAATTAGCAGGCATTTCATAAATTATCTCTGTTCCATCCCGCTTTTCACTTTCTTAAGGGATGATTTTCGGGATAAAAACTATCCTGTCCTTCTCCGGGACTCAAACTATCTCTATGCCAAATTTCATCTAAATCGCTTCAGCGTTTTAAGCGTGAAGAGGTAACATAGGCTTGTGTCAGTCACGTGGGTCGCGAGTCTCGGAAGAGAGTACCAGGCGAAGTATATTATTATACCATGCTTACGCACGAGGCGCGAGGCAATTTCCTCGAGCACGAAACGGCCAGTGTAGACGTGCCTCGGCCGAGGAGGCGCGCGCGAGGCACGTCTAAAAATGATGATACAACACGCGCGCCTCGGCCAAGGCACGTCTACACTGGCCGTTTTGTGCGCGAGGAAATTGCCTCGCGCGTATGCTCGCTTTGTGTGTACTTGGCTATTAACTAAGGCAGCCAGAAGAGTCGGTAATGTGTTTAGCGCGTGTTCTGATGATCATACCTTTAAGCCCTAAGCTAGGGTCCCTACACTGCGACAGCGCCCTCTCATCCAAGTCAGCCAGAAGAGTGAGTAATGTGTTCAGGAGGTGTTCTAATTCTGATGATGCATCCCTGCCCGCTACATTTGTTCTGCTAGTGTCTTCACTACGTTCAACTGGACGAATTGATGATGATCATACCTTTAAGCCCTAAGCCAGGATCCCTACACTGCGCCAACACCCTCTCATCCAAGTCAGCCAGAAGAGTAAGTAATGTGTTCAGCAGGTGTTCTGATGATGCATCCCTGCCCGCTGACAGTTGCTCTGCTAATGTCTTCACGAGGTTCAACTGCGCCAATTTTTCTGGAAAAGTAATTTTATGTGATTTATTCTTAAGGTTCTGAAGATCAGCTATGCTTTTATTCAACTCTTAAGACGAAAGAGGCGGACCCGCGTGAAATCGCCTTTTCATACAAACGTAGTCTTCATTTTCCTCTATGGATATTAACATTATTGAAATAGTTATTGAGGAAATTCGAAAGTGGCGATAAATTGAAACACGACCGCAGGGAGTGTTTTAAATCGACACGAGTTGCGAATTACCTTTTCGCACGTGTATCGTACAACGTTTTACAGTACATATGGCCCTTTAAACTTTCGACATATGCACGAAAAATGGCCCTTTTACGCACTAGTGCGAGAAAGTAGCACCATATGTACTGAAAATATATTTTGACACGATTTGTTGTATATCAACCACAGTATTTTTTTTTTCTAATTTTTATTATTATTATAAGAGCAAGGAGCATTTTAAAATTTGAATGAAATTTGTTTTTCGCTCCTAATTTTAACAATAATCGAAAAATCTAAAAAAGTCAAACCTAGGGGCATAGCCATGGTTAATATATGTATGCAAACACATGTATGCAATAAACGATATGATATGATATGATATGAATCTTGAATTTGAATCTAACCTCTGGCCTCAGGGTAGTGATCACAAAGATGCCGAGCCAGCAGCGCGGCCTTTGTCCTAGCCCGGACGTCTGTAGCACCGCACACGGTGGCTATGGTATCACATCCACCCTGGGACACCAGCTCACGGCAGGAGGGGGGATATTCACGACATGTACCTGATAAGAAAACAAATGTGATGTTTTCAATCAAAAGGTACCACATTGTCGCTTACCATAAGGACGAAATTGGATTGTATCTCTATACGAATAACATGTCAGAGCGTCCTTATGGCAAGCGACAATGTGGTACCTATTGATTGAAAACAACACAAATACAAATCGTCAGGTAACAAGCAAAACTCACTAATTACTAAAAATTATTAAACAAAAATCAACCTTAAACGGATAATAATACGGTTCACTATGACTATCAACTTGTCGTGGTACTTAGTGACTTGCTTGTCACCCGACGAAATGTACATTGCTGCTTTTAGGGTTCCGTACCCAAAGGGTAAAAACGGGACCCTATTACTGAGACTCCACTGTCCGTCTGTCTGTCTGTCCGTATGTCTATCACCAGGCGGTATCTCATGAACCATGATAACATAGAGTAACTTATACTAGAGCGGTACTGTCATAGTAAATTTTGTAACCCCAGTAAATTCACTGCCATCTGTCGACACACTTTAAAACTAAAAATGACGGTTTATAAAAATACGATAAAATGTATTTAAATATAGATAAATGATTTTTTTATTTGCATTAATTATTTTTATGATTTTGACCCATGTTCTGTCACTGATATGCGTTAAAATTGTTAAATAACAAACGAAACCGTCAACGCCATCTATACGACAGTTGGCCAAAACTAGTAGCGCCCTCTGAACGAGAATCAAATTTTCTTGATTTCCGAGGCACGTTTTTTCCTTAGACTGTATCCATCTATTACGAAGTTATATCTATCTTTGGTGATAACTAGACAGTTGAAATTTTCACAGATGATGTATTTCTTTCATACGGTCCGCATAATTGTATGTTGTTGTCTGAATAATTGTTCTCTGATTAGATTGCTCACTAGACTGACAGAGTACACAGTCAACCACAGAGTGCACAGTTAACCATACTTACAAGAGATAGCAGCGACACACTTCGCCAACGCTTCCCCGCGCTCTGTCCTCGCTAAAGCCAGCAACACATTGAGCAGCCCGCTCTCCAACGCTCGCGACTGGCAGAAGGGGTTGTTCTGGCACAATTCTGCCAGTATTCCACTGGCTCGGGTGCGGATTTCTTCGTTTTCGCTGCCATAGCAGACGGGGAAGACGGAGAAGCCGCCTAGTTTGTAGAAATCTGGAAAGATATTGGTTGTTGGTGTAATTTATGTAAAATTAATGTATTTTTAGTGAATAGCCGGGTCCACACAGAGCGAGCATACGCGCGAGGCAATTACCTTGCGCACAAAACGGCCAGTGTAGACGTGCCTCGCGCGCGCCGCCTCGGCCAAGACACGTCTACACTGGCCGTTTTGTGCGAGAGGAAATTGCCTCGCGCATATGTCCGCTCTGTGTGGACCCGGCTAACGTAGGTAGCAAGCAGCTTACAGAGAAAGGGTATGGCAGTAAGGCTTTTTACAGTTGCATAGACTAATGGAAACAACTATGGAAACGAATCAAATTATTTTATTAAATATTAAGCCGTAAGAAATTCGTATAGGAGGTGCAAGCGCGCACTGCTTGCCCTTAGAGTTGGTCAAAGACGCCTAAAAAATAAGCTGCACACTGCGGAAATGAGAATGTTGCGTTGGGCAGGTGGTGTGACATTACTGGATCGCGTACGAAACTTACACATACGAGGCAGCTTCAGAGTAAAACCTATCCCTGACATGCAAATTGCAAGAAACCTGACTCAGATGGTATGGTCACGTCATGCGGCAACCACCTGGGACAGACAGTCTTGGTGAAGAATTACCAGGAGAGCCGACCCCAAATGATGGGATTAAGGCTAGGGAAAGAAGAAGAAGATTGTATGTATGATTTAGATTTAGATTTATTTATTTCATAATATTAAATTACAATATATGCTGAGACTAACCATTAGCGGTGTCAATGTCATCAATGAAGTCCATGATGCTAGTGAAGGCCTGATTGATCTCATTGGGCAACGACTGCCCTAACTGCACACTGTGTATCTTGTCTGCGTCTGACAGCACAGCTATGGCATCTTGTAGCACCTTTGCTACGTCCACTGTGAGGCTTTTGAGGGCATCTTCTAAGAAACGCTTGCGCTGGAATAATAAGATGTCAAATAATAAATGTATTTTGATAATTCACCTAAAAGTTTACAAAGTTATGAATTTTGTTTTAAATATGGATGTTTTATGTCAGAATAACGAGCTTTTTGATTCCCATAAAAGAAAAAAATGGTCCTAAACAACATAAATCCCAAATTTGAAACAAATGTGTAGACTGTGTGTGTAATTTTAATAAATTTTCTTAACTTACTTATCAACTTCAGCAGTTCCATATGCTTATTGCCAACTTGAAAGATCTGTATGCTCCTTTTTTTTAAAACCCCATATTGCAGATTCTCAAAAAAAACTTTAAGGTAGGGTTTATAATAACATACCTCTTCATCCATTGGACCTAACTCTGAATTCCCTGGGGCATCTTCAGCCTTCGTTGCTTCCATAGCAAACCTGAGGAGACCCTGAAATAATTAAAATTGAAGAATTCAATTATTACACTACCACAAAATAAATACTCTGGCATTTAAAATAGTCTTTAAAAAAAAATCTAGCTCTGTATCTAAAATAAATCTTAATTACTGAAAAAGAAAGTTAACTCTAGCAGGCGCAGCATGGTTCCATTTTTATCGCCTGTCACTATGCCCGTCACTTTTGCACTTACATACTTGTTAGAATGTGACATGCATGGTGACAAGCGATAAAAATGCGACCGTGCTGCGCCCACTGAACCCTCATAAGAGGTATAGGCCTCTTCCAGTAGAATTTTTGTTTTGTATAGATGGTTGTACTTGTAGCGTTCTTAAAAACTGGTACCTACTCAATTATACATATATATAGATTATCGCGAACATACATACACAGAGAGACGCGGCAGTAGACTTTGTTTTTATAACTTAGTAAGACCCACCATTTAAAGTTTTTCAATTTTTAATTTGATCCTCATTCTATAAGAAAAAAAAGTAAGTATTCTATAAGTAAATTGGAACGAATTTCGTTTGTTTTACAACGTAGTGAAACAAAAGAAATGCTACTCTATTTGTTTCTTCAAAAGGTTCAAATTAGATTGCAATGAATATGTACATTTTAATGTACAGTTAAGACTCACGAGGATAATATGTAGTGATACTTGCCTGTAAATTCCGTGGCTGCCGAGGTTGCTCCGCCATTCGATGAACATCCTCACTCCTGCTGGGGAACGTCGGGGCTCCAGCAATAGGATTGTTACCGCCAGGATTACTCGAAGCCATGTTTTGAATTAACAACTTATTTGAGGTTAACCAACCAGTCAAACTTGTAGTTATTGTGACACTGGTTGAATATGTATTATAGCGTGGGTTTATATCGTTTGGAATGATTCACGAAAGCTGATGTAAATTCTAGAAATTGTTGCGTTCTTTGGAGTTCTCGAAGCAACACCGTAACACCGTGCTCTTCTTGCAGTTCTTGCTTTATTTTACAACTGTCAAACTTGTCAAAGTCAAAAGTGAGCTGTCAAGTGTCAATGCTGTCATCATGACCTAGTGTTTGGTCCAAATTAAACTAGTGCTAATTATTAAAATTATAGTTATAGTTTGTCAAAGGACTGTCTCATTTCAAACATAGACAGAGAGAATCATACTATCTTTATCTTACACTAGTACTAGCACCCAAAAGAAAAGGATGAGTATAGTTTTTTTTTGTTCTTATTTACTGACAAGATTTGCTTGATATACAACTTTGACTCAATTTAATGCCGAGTCCACATATTGGACCAACGTAGGCCAATCTAATGGCCGTAGCACATCATCGCACCGCACCAAGGTCATTGTGCGACGCACCGATAAGTATATATCGCTTATATATATATATGATATATAATATGCAATATGTATGATATCGCTTTCTCGCTCTTAGATGTAGATGTAGATGTAGTGTAGGGACGCCCGGCCGGAAGCAGGCGGGCTGTCGATCACATGTCGTGTTCATTCAGCCCAATTCCCTGTAGTTGGAGCTGCAGGTTACTGTTCCGGCGGCATTCCCACACCCTTCTCCTCAAATCTTCTTGTTTTCCTGCAGAACAGAAGGACATCTTTAAGTTCGATATCCTTTAGTTCGTTTTCTTCTAGTATGTCTCTACCAAATGTATTATATCGCGGTGCTGCGTACATAATACATTCTGCTAGTAAGTGCAAGCTAGTTTCCTCCCTACCACAGTGTGGACAGGAGGCGTCCGCACTGATTCTCATTATCTTAAGGTGTCTATTGAGAGTGTTGTGACCTGTAATAATACCTGTTAACAGTCTCAAACTGCTCTTACCTAGTTTCAAGAGATACCTGGTTCTCCTGTGGTCTATCCCTTTAATCATCATCTTCGACTGTCTGCATCCTGTTTCTTCTACCCATTCTCTCTGTGCTTCCATCTCTTTTACCTTCTCGATGACTCCCTTTGTGACATCCGCTGACATAGGCAGAGCCGGTTCCGGACCTATATATTCCGTCTCCGCCCCTATCCTCGCTAGCTCGTCCGCTTTCTCATTTCCTGTCACCCCCTGGTGTCCTGGTACCCATGCCACCGTGACATTTCTATGCTTGCCTAGCGAGTTCAGCTCCTCTCGACATTCTCTCACTAGAGAGGAGGTGACCGATATTTTCTTTAGTGCTTTCAGTGCTGCCTGGCTGTCTGTATATATTACAACAGCGCCCTCTTGCTGCATACTCTCATTCACTATACGCGCACAGCGCGCTATAGCACATACCTCTGCTTGGAACACGCTGGCATACCTACCCAGTGGTACCGATACCTTCTCTCCCAGTTTAGGGATAACTATGCCCGCCCCTGCTAGATTCGTCGAGCTTCTTCTTGACCCATCCGTAAAGCAGATAGTCGTTGGGTGCCTGACTTCCACCTTCCAGTTGTCCCTCTCTCCTATATGTACTCTGTATTTTTTGTCAAATATCTCCTGCCTCTTTATAAGGTCATTATTGGCCATCAGCATATCGAATTTTGATAGCGCCTCTCTTTGTATCAGTGCGTGTCTCTTGTCCACGCAGCTTCCTCTCCATTCCTTGCACGCTTTCATTCTATACCACTGTTCCATGGCCCTTTTCTCCACTTCAGTCCATAGAGGCTTCAAACCTAGCATTACCTCCATCGCGTGTGTCGGGGTCGTTCTCAACGCCCCCGTCATCATGAGGCACGCTAGTCTCTGTATTTTGGTTAGTTCTTTTTGGTATTCTTTAACTTGTGCCCTATGCCACCATATCACGGCTCCATATAGCACCCTGGGTAATATTACCGCCTTGTAGATCCAGTGCATCATTCCCGGCTTCAATCCCCAGTTCTTTCCCACTGCCCTTTTGCATTGAAACAGTGTTCTTATAGCTTTTGCCGTTTGTTCCTTGATGTGAGTCTTATACCTGAGTTTACTATCAAGAGTAACGCCCAGATATCTTAGCTCATCCACCAATTCTAATTCCGTGCCTTGTATCTTTATGGGTCTTATCTCCTTTATCCTTTTATTAGTAAATAGCACTAGCTTTGTTTTCGCCGGATTAAGATCCAGTCCTCTCTCTCTGCACCATCCCAGAACCTGTCTGAGACCTCTTATCATTATATCTCTTATGACGCTGATAACCGTCCCTCTCACTAGCAGCACTCCATCGTCAGAGTATGCCTGCATGTACACACCTCCTCTGTTCAGCTCTTTCACCATTGAGTCTAGCAGAAGACACCACATTAGGGGGGACAGACATCCCCCTTGTGGGAATCCTCTCCTTGGACTAATCGTCTTTACTACTCCTCCTAGCTCCGCCGTTATGGATCTTCCTTTGAGCATTCTCTCAATCCATTGTGCTATAGTCGGTCGGATGCCCTCTCTCTTTAGGCTTTCCTCCACGGCCTCGAAAGTTGCCTTGTCAAAGGCCCCCTCTACGTCGAAGAAGCAACCTAATGCATATTGTTTCGTTTCTAGTGCCCTCTCCACCCTTACCGTTAGGTTGTGTAGAGCGGTCTCCGTTGACTTTCCTGCCATGTAAGCATGCTGGTTCCCGTGCAGCGGGTCCCCACTGCTTTCCACTTTCTCTCTTATATGCCTATCTATCACTTTCTCTAAAGCCTTCAGAACAAACGACGATAGACTTATGCTTCTGAATGACTTCGCTTCTTGGTACGATTTCTTACCCGGTTTTGGCAGAAAGACCACCCTCACCTCTCTCCATACCCTCGGAATGTACCCTAGTGCTATACTTGCCCTGTATAATTTCACCAGGTCCTCTTTTATGAATCTGTAACCCTTCTGCAGTAGTATCGGTAGGACTCCGTCCGGGCCCGCAGCCTTGAAGGACGCAAAGGAGCCGATCGCCCATTCTACCCTTTCCTCCTCCACCACCTCCAATGCCGCCGCCCAGTCGGAGCCCCCCCGACCACTCTGTTCCTCACCTTCTGTCGACTCCTTACAGTCCGGGAAATGAGATTTCAACATGACGCTTAATATCTCTTCCGGTTCTGTGACTAAGTCTCCATTCACTCTCAGGCTGCCCAGTTGACTCGCTCGGTCTCCCGCCAGCAGTTTTACCACTCGCGCCCCCTCCGAGTAGCTGTTTATGTCTCCCGTGAACCTTCTCCAACCCTCTTGTCTAGCTTTCTCTCTCAGTCTGGTGTATTTGTTCCTGACCTCTCTGTACGCTTCCCAGCTCTGAGAGTCGTCCCTCTTTGTCGCTACTCTCATTGCCCTACGCACCTTCTTTCTTACCTTTTGTAGTTCTCTGTTCCACCATGGCTGCCCTTTGCCAGTTTGTACCAGCTTCTCCGGGCATGCCTTGTGGTAAGCTCCCATTATAATCTCTTTCAGTCTGCGCGCCCCATATTCTAGGTCGTCCACATTCTCATACCTGACTTCCGAGTCAGCCAATTCCCTTAGCTCCTCTTCATACTTCGCCCAGTCGGTTTTGCGTGGATTTCTTACCTTCATCTTTTCTACTCGGCTTTCGATGCTGTAGAGTATTCTGCGGTGGTCAGACATGCTATCCTCCGCATCCACCCTCCAGCCCCTTACCTTATCGCTCATCTCTTTCGTTGCCATGGTGATGTCAAGTACTTCTTTTCTCGCCCTCGTTACGAACGTTGGTGTGTTACCAATATTCATGATCTCTAGGTCATTGCTGATTATAAATTCTATTACTGATTCCCCCCTTTCATTGGTGTCGGTGCTACCCCACACCTCGTGATGTGCGTTAGCATCGCAGCCAATAATCAGGGGAATTCCCTTACCTCTGTACCACAGTACCATTTCTTCTAGTTCCTTTGTTGGTGTCACTCCATCGCCCGGCAGGTAGCAGGACGCTAGCGCCACCTTGTATCTTCTCCCATCATCCTCTATGAAGTGAGTTTCCACCGCAACAAGGTCTCTGTAACATAAGGTCATGACACAACCCATGTTTCTCACATTATTGCTCACATATATGCATGCTCTAGGAGGTAGCTCACCATTATGTTCATAGTAGAGAGCTCCCCCCAGATGTCCCAGGCCTGACACCTGATTCCTCCATGCATACGGTTCTTGCATCAGTGCTATGTCTACTTTGGCCCTCCTAACATACTGTCCTAACTCGGACATTGCGTCCTTGCAATGTTGGAGGTTTACTTGGCATATTCTTGTGTGTGTATTTGTGTGTGTGTTATTGTGTAGTGTTCCCTTTGTGTCGCCCTTCTTTTTCATTCAGTGTGTAGTGTAGTTGTCCCCGAGCTGCTACTCGGAGAGCTCAACGCCGGCGACATCCATACCCTCCTCTCCTCCTGTATAGACATCGTCGGTTTTTGCGCTCTCCTGCTTCAGCACGGGTTCTCCTGTCGTCCCTTCTGGTTTGGATTCTGAGGGTTGTTGATTTGAATTGGCCCTCAGAATCCGAACTCGTACACTGGTAGCCGAAAAGTCCAGTACCTTGGTCTTTTCCGGCCCCCAGCTCTCCTCGACTCCATCAGGAACCGTATAGGTCAGACGGGTCCCCAGCTCTAGAGCCTCCCTACCTACTGCCTTCCAGCCCAGAATTTTGAGTTCCGGCCGATCGGGATTCTGCGCAAAAAGGAACTCCTTTACGTGCTCAGTGTCCGTATCTCCCGGAACCCAAACCTGCACCCTATTCTGCTCTAGCTTACGCGAGATGATCCGGTGGCCGTCCAACTCTCCGAAGTCCTGACTTAGTAGCCACTCCCTCGACTCCGCCGTTTTTGGTGTCACCAGGAAAAACCCTTCTGACACCAACCCCGACGTAGCAAATCTCGGTGCTACTAAGCCAGGCTCCCCCCTCACTACCTTTAGGACGACCACCTCGATCAGGTGCGTAAGCCTCTTCCTGATGAGCTTCGCCAGAGCCTCGTCCACCGAAGCACCATCCTCTCGGCACACAGCCACTGCCAGACCACGGTACGCCTTAGCTACGCTCCGTGGTCCGTCAGCGGCTGCCTTACCTTGGTTGGGGCGCTTCGCCGGGGGACGCTCTGAGCGACCCTCATCCGTACTTTGCCTCTTCACCTTCAGACCGCGCTTGCCCGGGCCAGGTTTGGCCTCCCCCATTTTAATCTCGGGAATGCCACCCCCATCCCCCGCAAGCGCAGCCTTTCTCCTAAGCAGCTTTGCCCTCTTCTTCTGTGCCTTCGACTCATACTTGTGAAACTGTCCTTCCAACACCGGTTCGACTTCCCTAACGGTTTTCCCCCCCGGTGGTGACCGCAACAGCTCGTCCTCTTCCAGTGTCAGGCTCCCCAGCATAAGGACATCTGGGGTACCCTGTCCGGATCTTCCTTGCTTCGGTGCTAGGAGTTCCTCGTCAGTACTCAGAGTTCCTCCTTCTATTAGCACGGTCGGGGGTCCACCGGCTGGTTTCACACCCTCTCGCACTTTTGCCCTTTCGGGCTGCTTCTCCGCTGACGCGGTGTTTATTTCATTGGCATTCATTTTATTACTCATAATTCACTGTCTAGATAATGGGAAGAAATACATTAGAATGGTGGCAGAGCTCCCTTACCGCCCATCCAGCTACATTTACTCCTACGCAGTGGTGCCACCCCCCTGCGCATAGTCGTTAACGGCAGCGATTGTGCTAAGTAGGCTCGCAGGCATGGGAAGACAGCTCCTGTGTTGCTTGTTTGTGGTGAGAATGTGCACGTCGGTTTACCCCTAGGAGATCTCTCCTGACCTCCCGGGGCGAACCATTGCACACATATTTCCTACCACTCCAGTTTCCGGTTTGACGCAGCAGTAGTTCACCCCAAGAGCATCTCTCCTCGACGCCCCGGGGATCCCCGACAGCCGCACCTCCCCTTCAACCAGACACACCACAGGCCCTGTCCACCCTCCCCTCTTCCGCTTGCGAGCCCAATCAGCACCAACCCCCCGCTGCCCACAGCCGGCTGTGAGGGTCCTTGGCACGTCCTCCCACCTTGACCCTGGGGGTTTTGGGGCGTGTTGCCATGATGGGGTTTCCTCCAAGACGACAACACGACCCTTGCACTCCTCATTTATCCGGGCTTGTGACCGGCTCTTTTTGGACCACGGATGATCCGCAAAGAGGCTGAGTTACTTGTGGGTACGTCGCACAATGACCTTGGTGCGGTGCGATGGTGTGTTACGGCCATAAGGGACGCAGCTATGCGGTGGAATGAGATAGCAATATCACTTGCTCCCTCTAACGCATAAATGCGTCCCTTAGATTGGCCTACGTTGGCCCAATATAGGGACTGCATATTGCAAATCAGTGACACATATAGTTTGTCAAAGGACTGTCTCATTTCAAACGTAGACAAAGAGAATCATACTATCTTTGTCTTACACTAGTACTAGCACCCAAACTTTTAATTATAAGGTCACTCGTCCTTTGCTTGAAATGTACGTGACATACGCTCTTATGGATTTGACTCACAGGTGATACACACGCGCACTATATAATTTTTTTGCCATAATCTTATTCCGTATTCCAATATTTTACACTGATAGGGTAATGCCCATTATAGGGGGCCCATTACTGGATCCACGCCCATTACCGGGGTACCATTACTGGAGCTTTGGTGACGATGACTGGAGAAAAAAAATAGTTTTCATTTTAGTATGTGAAAACTAATTGCGGTATCTTTGATACAAGACGCCTGAAACATGAAAACCGAATAGGACATTCATCTTTTAAGTTTTAACACGCTAAGCGGTGGAACTTTAACATGTATCAGGGAAATAAAATATCACAAATACTCCAAATTCCATCTTAAATGTCCCATGACTGGTGCCGTTACTAATTTGTTAAAAAAGGACACAAATTCTATGAACTTCCTATACAGTTATGACTTTATGACTATGACCGTTAACGTTATAAATTATTAATAAGCTATTATTACGATAATGGCGGTTTTTATCACTTCTAAAATGTAAATGACGCGCGACTCAATTACACATTCGTTTTAATTTTGAAACGGTTTCAAATTACGGTTAAAACAGGTACTATTAATTAATCAGTTTTATGCCAGCACCACACTGCGCTGTATTTGGCAAATATTCGTATTGCATCCCTTTTGTTTTGTATGTCAAAGGAAAGAGATGCAACACGAATATTTGCCACATAAGGCGAAGTGTGGTGCCAGCATTATACCACATTGCGTGGCTAGCACGAATTACCTTGCCGGCGTGCTAGCATAACGCGCTATTGACTTTTTTCGAGACTAACATTTGTCACGGAAGGAAAACTACCCTCATTCTATTTTAGTAGTATAGCAACATGGCACGAATCATGAGACGTCAAGAAAATTTGAAGTACTTAAGTATTTTTTCAACACACTTGCTCAAAACGACGTTTTTATTCCACCGATTTTTGGCTCATAATTCTAGATATTAAACACGCGTGCTCTTTCAGTGTATTATTCCACTCGTGCTTTTTCATTATATTATCCGACTGAGTTAAGAAGGTAACTGATTGCTAATAATATGCATGAAAAGGGAGCCTTCTTTAATTGGTCAGACTGGCGGGCACCGGCGCGCCCGACCGCCTGCGCGGTGCGCGGCCCGCGGCCGGGGCGAGGGGCGGCCGGCAGTATGACAGATGCAACACACAGTACTAACTGTTTTAATATTAAAATTCGATTAATATGAGTTTCTTTTTTTTTCTCGCAAGTGTGTTGAAAAACGTCGTATGAAACGCGTATGGATTGGTCATTGCACACATCGGCTTTCTTATGCGCGCTCGCTTACAGCTCGCGCGCACAATATCGCCTCGTGTGCAATGACCAACTTAGCACACTTGTATCATAATGTACTATTAATATTTCAATGATACCTGTAAAATTTCTACCACTTTAAAAATTAACTGAAACTAACAACAACAAAAATTCAAGCGAAATGTAAAAGTAACATGCATTATGCATATTATTTTGTTATCTGCCTGACCAGGAATATATGATCATTGTCAAGAGGGCGCTGTTATTTTCATGTATAGGGTGACAGTTCAGTATAGTATGAAAATATTAGTTCCAGTGAAATTCCGCAACATGGCGCATGATCATATATTCCTGATCAGGATTTAAAACCTAACTATATAGATGGCTAAAATCACGTAGGCTTATAAAACACATCTAGGTATCTATTCACCTGTAATATTTATCACTCTCTAATCCCGAGATAGCGATAACAAATCTTTAGCTCTTGCAACGTTCAAAACAACAATCAAAGTAGCTAGTAGCTACCGTCACTCCGATACATAACAACGCTTAAATGTATTCATTTTAGTCTTAAAATACTTGACAGTTTGAAACATTAAATTGGTAAGTGATATTAATATTATTATTGAGGTAATTTAACTTTAAATTAAATCTAGATGTAATACTAAATCTATTGTTTTCAATGCCTTTATTTAGGTCAAGGCAGCTTTATCATTGTCAGATTTTGAGTAGCCAAATTTATACAGTTAATATCATCGTTTTCCAATCCAATAGCTTTACAGACAGAATTATATTTCTGAAGGTAAAAAACAATTAAGCATCTTGTCGGTGTCGGCAAATAGTTTTGGGTTTGGGGTATTGTCTGGTCCGTTTCTATTGACGCTGACGGCTGACTGTACAGAACAAGTAATAGTATTATCATAACTGCACTCAAATGGGTATGCCATAGCATGTAATGTACCTTGAGCGCTAATCTGTCTTTGGGGTGCTTTGGGTCAAAATTCTTTTCGTTGTCTTGTTTCCGACCACTCTGTCACGCTTCTATTTTTGTCTTTTTCAAATTCAATAAAAAAAAGTTGAGTGCTATTTACACGTCTTTCTAGCCGTAGATTATAACTATCTTAAGAAAAAATAAAAATTTAATTTCACCCCATACAATAATTAAGCTCCACTCCGTCACATTTTTTTGGGACAAAAACACTACATAAACAAAATTCATAATTTTGACCTCTTTATCGATTTGCAATAAAAATTGAATGTGTTTTTTTCTTGTCCAATCAAGTTTCCGGTATAGCAACGTTCTGAAATCTAAGATTTACGTTCAAAATAAGACCGACGGGTGGACTTTCATGTATCAAATACCGTAACTTTTTCCCTCGTAATTTCAGCAATGGCGCCCCGGGAAGAGATCATATCTCCACCGCCAGAGCGCGCTCCAGTCCAAACAGCCCCCCGCCCCCCGGCCCCCGGACGACTGCAGCGCCCCCCTCACGACCACCCCGCCGTCTACATACGACCAGCCACCGTCAGGCCTAACATCGCTATCCGACGCTAGGTGGCGTTATTATTAACCTTGATTTTAAATTTTAACTGTAAGCACTGTCAGTGTTACTGTAAACAGTCGGGTTACAACACTCATATCCAGTATTAGAAAGGTAAATATTAAATGACAATAGGTAGGTTGAAACAATGTTTCTGATTCATAAATATGTTATAAACAAATATGATTTAGAAAGCGTGGTATCGTGTAACGTAAAACGATCACTTTATTAATTAAACAAAACTATCTAATTCTGGATATGAGACTAAAAATATCGTCTGATTTCGGCATAAACATTGAACACTAGCTATTACGATTACGAGTATTGTCATTAGAATTGTCATATTAATAATTTAGTCTCTAAGGTATCTGTATTATGTGTAAAAAATATAAGTCTAGTCTGATATAAATGATTTTAATTTTGGATTTAACTAATCTAACTTGTACCTATAGTTGGCTAATCATACGATACGAGTAATTACTTTTATAGCTTTGGAATATCTCAGTAATGATCGCGCCGCCAGAGCGCACCCCAGTACCAAAGAGGATGTACAAACCACAGACCTGAAATTTATGCTTACAAACCGCCCCTAGCCCCCCGACGACTGCAGCGCCCCCCACACGACCAACCCGACGTCTACATACGACCAGCCACCGTCAGGGATAACGTCGCTATCCGACGCTAGATGGCGCTGTTATTCAATATTTTAAGCGCTACACGTTTTTAATATTTTTAACAAGCAAAACAAGCATACATATCAGTGTCACTGTCAGCAGTTGGTTAACTACACTCATAGCCAGACTTAGTGTGTAAAAAAACACAAAATGCGGTGTGGTAATGGGGATGGAAACTGTCAAAGGTTTGCATAGATGGCGCCATCATAGATTGCCCCTTTCTCTTGTTTTGTTCTATGAGATTTGGCTTAAAGGGCTGGCATCGAGGCCATAAAAAAAACAAGAATTTGACAGACTACTGTAACGTCGCTAATGTCGCTATTCGACGCTATTGTCAAATTTTTAAGCGCTACAAAAATAAGGTGGACATGACAAGTAGTAGTGAAATATTTAGAAATGCTAGCGAGTGTAGCAATGCTAGAATCGGTTAGTGAGTAGTTGAGTATCTCACTACGTAATATGTAGTTACTTATTGAAATATCTTATCTGTTTTGTCACAAAGCTAATTGGCCCAAACAGGTAGTTAAGTAACAGAATAACGTATATTCAGCTTATAATGTAATATATATAAAGGTAATATATACTTACTTTAGTTACTTTTACAGTAATATTGTTTTCGGTTACCGCGATAATTACTGATGTAATAAAACTATGAAAACGGATTATATCGCGGAACGGATTACTTTTACAGTATTTCTTTATTAAATTTATTCCCCTGAAAGTACGGTGATTTTAAAAACACCTTATACAGGATTATCATTTATCAGTAATTTGCAAGTGTGTATATTTAAAATTTATAACAACGAAGCTTTTTAGGGTTCCATAGTCACATGAACTCTTGGGGGCGTCCATTAATTACGTCAGGCGTTTTTGACTGAGATTCGGCTCGACCCCCTCCCCTTAGGTATACCTACTCGCAGTACGCATGCACACATCCTCACATACATCGTGTTTCGGGTTCACTTTTGGCTGAGTTTTGTCATATTAGCCGTATGGTCTCTCTGGTATAAGTTTTTATCATTTTTATTCTCACA
Source organism: Cydia strobilella (assembly GCF_947568885.1). Lineage (NCBI taxonomy): Eukaryota > Metazoa > Arthropoda > Insecta > Lepidoptera > Tortricidae > Cydia > Cydia strobilella. Next base: position 12,644,789 of record NC_086059.1, on the reverse strand, counting down.
GAATTATTGTAAATAAACAAACAGACGTCACTATTGTTTACAGTACCTAACAGTATAAGGCCCGCAATGGAGATATAGTTATAATTTCGCTTGAACTGTGATGTACAAATTAAATTAAGAAAGGTAATCAAGAAATTGTAGAAAATTATTGAGAGCACCAGTGGTGCCGCACCACTTCCTAACGTAACTGTAAGTAACTGTCACAGTTTAAACGTGAAATGCTTAAACAGGGCATCAATTTAGTAGGTATGGAAATTTTTTTTGGTCCATTTTATTTAATTTCTACTATATATTTTATGTCGCACTATAAGGTACCTAATCATTATGTTTTTTTTTAAATCACTCAAAAATCTGGCGAAGAGGTTAAGCTAATATAGTTTTAATTTTTCAATGAAAGTCTTTATTAAGCTTTACTTTCATGATATTTTTCATATTTTTTGGACTCATATGGACCTCATGGTTCAAAAATTTTTTTTTCATTGGAGCGATTGTTTCCAAAAATTATTTCCTTATCAGAAAATGGTTGGTGAAGACCCATAATCGTATTCAAATACCTATTCAACGACACCCCACACCATAGGGTTACCTAGTACTATTATTATTTATTCTGTGATAGGGTTAAAACGAAAAAAAAAATTTACACCCCACTTCACGTGTGGGGAGGGACTCGGGACACTAAAAAAAAGTTATTTTTTATATTACCACTTGGTCAGCATGATTGATTTAGGTAAGTATCCAAGCCAAGCTTTCTATCACGGAGCAATTCCGCGGACGGACATACAGACAGACAGACATGGCGAAACTATTTGACTACGTTTCCTAGTTGACGATGGAACCCTAAAAAGTAAAAAACCGGCCAAGTGCGAGTCGGACTCGCGCACTGAGGGTTCCGTACTTTTTAGTATTTATAGTTATAGCGGCAACAGAAATACATCATCTGTGAAAATTTCAACTGTCTAGCTATCACGGTTCATGAGATACAGCCTAGTGACAGACAGGCAGACGGACAGCGGAGTCTAAGTAATAGGGTCCCGTTTTTACCATTTGGGTACGGAACCCTAAAAAGGATACAATCGAACATAATTAACCTAAGTCTGTAAAAAATGCATTAACAAACTAGCTAAGTAACTAATATTAGCCATTATAGAAACACTAAATCTCAATCATCTGTGAAACGAGCAATTAGAAGCGGCCGCAACTTGGTCGCCCTGTGTGCCCTCCGCTGTGTCCTCCAGACAGTGATACCAGTGCAATAAACAAATTATGGTGTCAACAATACTTTTCATTTTTTCTCTTTTAACATAGGTACAAAAGTATTTATGTAAAAATTAAGTTTTCTATCAATGAAATAAATACTGCCGCAGTAGAATATAAGTTACATTACTTATTTATATAGAAACTGCGAAAAGTCAATATCTCGAATCAATCTCGAATGTTCCAGTTATTTTTCACCGGTCACACCTTTGTTTACTTTGTTTACTAAATGCGACTATATCCGTCTATGCGCAGTATATGCCTATATAATGTCTGGCTAAATTATTTCCAGTCTGTTCAGTAGTCGACTCAACGCGCCGGCGCTCTCGTATCAGTCAGCTGTTCGACCTTGTGCGCAGTAACAAAATAAACCAAACAAAATGGATTTCAGCGACAAAGTTGTTTTAATAACCGGCGGCAGTTCAGGAATTGGAGCGGCTACCGCTATTTACTTTGCCAACCTGTCAGCAAAGCTGGTATTAGTTGGCCGTAAAGAAAAGGCCTTGCGGACAATCGCTGCATATTGTGAGAATGCAAAAGGAATAAAACCTTTTACTATAGTCGCAGATGTTACTGAGGACGGAGACGTAGAAAGGATCGTCGACGATGCCGTGGGACATTTCGGGAAGCTGGACGTGTTGGTTAACAGTGCCGGCATTTTAAAGCCGGGCGGAATGAAGAACTCCGATATGGGTAACTATGACACTATCATGTCTACGAATATGCGCGCCGTTTACCACTTAACTATGCGGGCTACGCGTCATCTCGTCGAAAGTAAAGGCTGCATTGTCAACGTGTCAAGCATAAATAGTACGAAGCCTAGCGCTTTAACCATAGCTTACAACGTTTCGAAGGCCGCATTGGATCAGTTTACAAAATGCGTAGCGCTGGAATTAGCGGAAGATGGGGTTCGCGTCAACTCCGTGAACCCTGGATTTGTGAAAACGAATATCCTGAGTGATGCGGGATTATCGGAAGACCAATTGGAGCTGGTCGTGCAGAATATTGTGAACAACATGCCGCTGAAGAAGCCCCTGGAGGTGGATGAGGTTGCTGGCGTCATCGCATTTTTAGCGAGCGACAAAGCAAGAAGCATTACTGGATCTTGTTACGTGATAGATGGCGGTAGCTTGTTAAAGTAAAGCTATGCAATCTCAAAGTACAATATATTATGTACTTAATTAGAAATGTTTATGGTTCAAAACCTAAATGTATCAAAAAAGTATTTCACATAATAATTATATTATTATGTTAGATTAGTGCCGTTGATGAATTATGTATTCCTTTATTAATAAAGAATTCTACGGGTGTTTTTTTGTTTTATTTTTAGTTTGGTTTGGCTAAGTACATATTGAAGGAAAGTGAATGGCATAAGAAGTTATAGTTGGTCAAGCAAATGTTGTCAGTAGAAAAAGGAGCGAAATTCAAATTTTCGGAGACGATATTCCTTCGCGCCGACATTTTTTAAATTTGCCGCCTTTTTGTACTGACAAGATTTGCCTGACCAACTATAGTTTTCGTAACTTCTGTTGTTTTTTCATAAAAAATATGTTCCTTCTTCCGCTATTCTAGAACATGCACTACAATTAACTCAACCAAACAATAGAAAATTATGACATGTCAAAGTCATTTCGGACATCTATACTTAGTCCGAAATAATAACACCCTTTTTTAGGGTTCCGTAGCCAAATGGCAAAAAACGGAATCCTTATAGATTCGTCATGTCTGTCTGTCTGTCCGTCCGTATGTCACAGCCACTTTTCTCTGAAACTATAAGAACTATACTGTTGAAACTTGGTAAGTAGATCTATTCTGTGAACCGATTAAGATTTTCATACAAAAATAAAAAAAACAATAAATTTTGGGGGCTCCCCATACTTGGAACTGAAACGCAAAATTTTTTTTTCATCATACCCATACGTATGGGGTATCTATAGATAGGTCTTCAAAAATGATATTGAGGTTTCTAAAATCATTTTTTTCTAAACTGAATAGTTTGCGCGAGAGACACTTCCAAAGTGGTAAAAGGTGTGTGTGTGTGTGTCCCCCCCCCCTGTAACTTCTAAAATAAGAGAATGATAAAACTGAAAAAAATATATATGATGTACATTACCATACAAACTTCCACCGAAAATTGGTTTGAACGAGATCTGGTAAGAAGTTTTTTTTTATAATACGTCATAAATCGTAAACCGCAATATACCTTTCACTCACGTTTCGCATAGAAAATACATTGTTAAAATTATGTAATGTACGGAACCCTCGGTGCGCGAGTCCGACTCGCACTTGGCCGGTTTTTTTTTTCTTTCACTATTTTAGTATCTTAGGGGCCATTTATAAATTACGTCACACTCATTTCATGAGTTGTCACTCACATCACACGCAGGTCACATTTGGCATGGCAACCCCCTCCCCTCTAATGTAACGTCACATTTTTGGAAATTTGGATGTCAATTAATGAAATCAGCAATTCTAATTAGATATTAATTACTATTTTACTAAAAAATAACCTATTTTCGATAAAAGCAAATATTAGAAAATGGAAAGACACAAATCCGATTAGAAATAAAATTTACACGAATATAAACATTTATTATTGTACAAACATATTATTTTTCACCACACCAGCTGGTAAAGGCTGTCTTGATTGTTCAAAAACTGATTAGAAAGTTGCATTTTCTCCACATGTGGGGCAAAGTAATCAGATAATAATATTATGATATTTAATAACGTTCATTTGGATTGAACTCACAAATTTATTTACATACAAGATATATACAGTGGTACTACGTAAACGAAATTAATAACTAGCTTAAATCTAAAATCTTAAATCTAAATTTGGATTTGATTTTGTTTGATATCTTACTGTTATTATAATTATACTTTTATTATTTTATTGGGGTTGGTGTGGTGTGTTGACTGGTGAAAATTTTTATGTTTCACTGGAATCGTGGTTCAATTTATCAAAAAAAAAACTTAAAACAATTTTACGTCACAACAGTTGATGTTAAAGAAGTGACGTCTCACCAAATGTGTGACTCCCCCTCCCCCTTGTCACACTTGACACATTTTCTTGACCCTCTCCCTCCCCCTAAACGTGTGACGTACCTAATTATTAGATGACCCCTTACTCGTATTTGCTCGTATTATACTTTTCGAACATTTGTAAATTGAAATTATACCAAAAGTGCGTATTATGAGGCGCGCCGGCCCAAACCTTAGAGAAATAAATAGAAGTATATATATGTTGCCTGAATTAAATTTCAAAATAAAATAAAATAAATAAAATAAGTAGGTAAGGAAATAGTGCTAACTCCATACCAAAGATAGGTATAACTCCGTAATAGATGGATACAGTCTAAGGAAAAAACGTGCCTCGAGAATCACGAAAATTTGATTCTCGATCAGATGGCGCCACTAGTTTTGGCCTACACTCGTATAGAGGGCGTTGACTGTTTCGTTTGTTATTTATAATTTTAACGCATACCAGTGAAAGAACATGGGTCAAAATCATATAAAAATAATTAATGCAAATAAAAAAATCATTTATCCATATTTAAATACATTTTATCGTATTTTTATAAATATTTATTTTTAGTTTTAAAGTGTGTCGACAGATGGCAGTGAATTTACTGGGGTTACAAAATGACAGTACCGCTCTACTATAAGTTACTCTGTGCTCCATACCTATATTTTCATACCAAAACGCGAGTTATTTCGTAGTCGGCATCTAGCGTCAAGAAGTGGATTTATCAGTACAGCACCGACACCCGCGAAGTCGCGACTGACAAAAATGTTAATGCTAGAACAATTTACAACTAGTATTACAACCAGAAGGAGTTGAAAATAGAGTTCCAGTTAATCCGGGTAAAATATATTAGCTGAAAATTGTTGAGCGTTAGACTTTTCGTTTGTCGCGACATCTATTGTCAACTAGCAGTACTGATAAATTCGCTACTCGACGCTAGATGTCGACTACGAAAATAACTCGTTTTGGTAAGAAAACTGATATAGAGCACTTTACTACTACACTCTTACTTATATTTCTCTATGCCCAAACGTGCCAAATGCCTTAAAAAATAAAATGCGGGGATAAAAGAATAAAGATTGGTAGGACGTTCAAGTAAAAAGATACTAGATGGCGTTAAGAACGACATTTTTCCAGTAATCGCAAAGCTGGTTGTTGTGTGTGTTCTGTGTTATGTGTCTGTTGTACGGCTAGTGTCACTATTTAGGGTATCAAAATAAGATAAGAAATTATAATTTGTTATTATACCTTTGTATCATTATAATTCTGTAATTACGAAAATAGTAAGAGCTGTAGACAGGTGGTTAAGGCATGGAAATTTATCTTATAACTTTTTCCCGGATGTCATGATTTAAAAACCTAAAAGCACAACCCTATGGTCCCAACTGACATGTAAAAACAAATGTTAACAGCGCGGCAGGTGTCATTATTCCCTCATCACAATTGATTGGCAACAAATAATAAAAATAAACACGCACGGAGCGGCAACGCCGCGTATCGATCGGCGAAAGCGGCCCGGCCTGAGCTGGCTACGAAAGAAGGGAGTACGCGCCGTGGTCTTTTCGTGTACATATAACCTATTGTACAAAGAGATTCGTGTAGTTTCTTTGCCCAGCTAGGTTATAACTATAAAAATAGGTTTGTTACTAATGTTACTACTCTTTTTGCGTTACAACTTAGTTGCAATTTGTAATGGGATATAGAATGTGTAAGCACACGACTTCAGGTACGTGTGAGCGGTAGGTTTATAGTTTTTAATTTTTAATGTATTTTGAGGATAGGTATTATACTACTCTTTGGGATAGGTACCTACTTACGTGAATAGAATTTGAATTGTGAAGACACAATTAAGGCACGCAGGTAAAATTAAAAAAAAGGCTATCACAAAGATACATAAGTAAGTACCTATACATATATATACCACATACTTAAGTAAGTAGTATTAATAGTTTACCTAATTAATGCTCTAGAAAATTCATTTGGAACCACAGAAAACCCCTAATAATTGTATTGTATTTGTTGTTGTATGTACCTACCTACTTGTATTTTTTATTTTTCACAATTTCATAACCCATTTTACCCTGTTTTTGTGTAAAAAATATTGTTTAGACAGAAATCAGGATTTCCTAATTTCCCTATAAACATTTTTGTAATTTTACTTTCGTGAATCGTGACGAATCGGAATAAAATATGGGAATATTTAATTTTCGATTCTTTTCACCCAACAATTCCATTCTGTTCACACCAGTTTCAAATACATAGGTAGGTATATACAGCTATAAAATAATTATGTTGAACAGAATGGATTTATTGTGATAGGTATAATAAAGGGGGTAAAAAGAGCTTTTATTAAACACGACACAATAGGAGAATCATTCAAATCATTAATTAAATTAAATATCCCAAAATTATTTATTTATTTTTTTATTATTATTTTTTATTCATTACATTTCACAGCATAACAGTGATCCAAAGCACTGTGAAACCAATAGACATTTCATACACATAGTACACAAATCTAAACTAACATATAACAGAAGAAGGCCGTTCATTCCTCGTCTCGCAGAACCTCAAGCATTCATAACACACGTCCAACCATCCACTCGCAAACACATCACAGTTTGGTGCTGATTCGAGGAGTGAGTTTAGCAGGTGCAAGGCTTGAACAAGCGGTGATTTACGGCGGGACACAGTTCGTACTGGTGGCAGCGCTAACAAATGGCGACAACGCGGTCGAAACAGAACTCTAGTCGGTGAGGGAACATATAGACGCAGCAACTGAGCTACTAGTTCGGGGCAGTCAGAATCCCCACGTAAAATTCTACTGGCTAAAGTACATAGTCTGTAATTTCGCCTCACCTCAAGTGAGTTAAAACCTAATGTACCCTGCAAAAAATTTGTAGGGTATAAAAATTATATTCCGGTTTGTCACGATTCGTACATACAAAATCCTATACCTATTTCGTACCATAGAGTAACTTACACTAGAGCGGTACTGTCATAGTAAATTTTGTAACCCCAGTAAATTCACTGCCATCTGTCGACACACTTTAAAACTAAAAATAAATATTTATAAAAATACGATAAAATGTATTTAAATGTGGATAAATGTTTTTTTTTTATTTGCATTAATTATTTTTATAATTTTGATCCATGTTCTTTCACTGATATGCGTTAAAATTATAAATAACAAACGAAACCGTCAACGCCCTATATACGAGTGTAGGCCAAAACTAGTGGCGCCCTCTGATCGAGAATCAAATTTTCGTGATTTTCGAGGCACGTTTTTTCCTTAGACTGTATCCATCTATTACGGAGTTATATCTATCTTTGTTCGTACCTACTGACTTCTACAAAGAAATAAAGTCGGTTTAAGCTAACTCTGCATCGTGTTTGATAGCACAGAGTGTGGAAGTGTTATCATATCGGTCACACTATGAAACTGCTCAACTCAACTTCTATGAAATGATGACGTTTAAAGTTTAAAATAACGCTTCCATTCCACTCTGTGCTATCGAACACCGTGCATCTAGCTTTGACGGACTCTAGATACAAACATGTTACATATATATGTATACACGGTGTTTCATGACCCATAACCTAAAAACAGTTTGTTCAGAATCGATAGGAGAATCGATTGCGCTATATTTCAATGGGGGCAATTTTTTTTTTTTTTTATTATTATTTTTACATGCTCAGTATTCAAGTTTGTAATACAACAATATCAATAACTAGCATTTGACACGTTATTTGTCAATGAGCAACACCCTTAACTGGCCATTGGTAAACCTTATCTCGTTGCAGTAAGGTATGCAAATGGTCAGTTAACAGTGTTTACGATGGTAACTACTCAAACTAGCAATTTTTTGATGTCACTAAAACGACGAAGTATCTTGTGTAGAATTACCAGTCGAATAGAATTCTTAAGAAAACTAAACAACGAATATTTTTTTAAATATTTATCGGAATAAAGAATAATTACTCAAGACGAGTTTAAAATAAAAAAAAAGCTGTTGGGGTGTCTCAGGTTTACAGTGGCTCAAGTAACACCGTGTATACAAAAATACACTAGTAAAACATTACCTTATTATTCGTTACTAATATGCTTATACCTATCTGCATAAATATATTCCTTGTAATTGTTATATAAATACATAAGTATAGGTTAATTAATATCAAATAGGCAGTTAGCAAAATTAATTATTTTCATCCTCTGTTTCGAACATTCTACATTAAGGCCGTTCCATCGGTTTGCCGCTGTCACTGTCACATTTCGCAAGAAAGAACGGGAAAGATCATACGCGCCAAGTGTCAATTTTGATCGAATTTTGTCGATTTTTATTTATTTTAAAAACGTTACCTTACAATATAGAAATTCGAAAGCTATGAAATTACTATTTAAGTTAAGATTGTTTTTTCTTCTTTTTTTGTTTATTAGTATCACATAATAAATAACCGAGTAAAGTAGGATTACAAGTCCGAGTTAGAGGTTTATTTTGGGAATTAATTGTATCGAGCGAAGTGTCATAATTCCTGTATCGGAAGCTATGTTGTTAAGAATAATATAGTCAAGAACTACATATATTTTTTCCACGTCCACGTATATCAACGCCTCTTAGAAAAACATGATCATATAAGGAGATTTTTCGCCTTCCGGCTCAGGGAACCGCCTTAAGATAATAAATTGAATTCGAAAGTGCAGTTAGTGCAGTAAAGAGACTCGGTGAGAACTTCCTACAAAGACGCCTTGCTACGCATTATGCATGTTTGTATGACAGGTTTTTATAATGGAAACAGTATTAATTGCACATAATCACATATACTTATAGCTGGAAGACGGATGCATATTAGGTTTTGATAGCTTTTTATCGCGGAGTTTAATATTATTTTTCAAATCATCACTTGTACAAACCAATTTGTTACTGAAAATGTTGTTGTAAAAGATATCGAATACCATGCAGGTACCATCAGCCGTAAAAGTGCATGGCGAATATATCAATAAATTCATTTATAATTTCTCCATGCAATTTCGCAGCTCACTGTACAGTCGCCATCAGATATATCGGAGCGGCCGAGGTGCTTAGAAATATCTGAACACGCACTCTAACGCCTTGACAATAGAGGCGTGTTCAGATATTTGTGAGCATCTCGGCCGCTCCGATATATCTGACGGTGACTTACCTAAATATAGGTTTAAAGAATTTTTTTTTTTTTTTTTATTTTGTCACCCGTTGACCACGAACGCTGTAAAGAGTTCGAAACGTCGGGATGAATTATAAATTCAATATACGCGATATAATCCGTTTTCATAGTTTTATTTCATGAATTTTATTACTCATAAGAATATTACAATTCACTTACATGAGTACCTATACTAATAATTAATTATCTTGACGAGTTCACTTATTTGTTATATTTTATGATATTAAGTGCAAAATAAAGTTTTTGGTTTTTGATTATAGGCAACTCTATAAGGAAAACATTTTTATGTTGTGTATTTGTATTTTTATGCTAAATCAAACGCAAACTACGATATATAGGTAAGCAAAATAGGTCGAAACCCTAATTATTTAATTAATGTTCCTCTATTAATATCGGCTAATTTAGTTAATTTACGAGTTTCACTCCCGTTGGAATAGTTCGTTTCCGTCGTAGTCGTAAAATTAATGATTGTGACATGCTAAATGACCGTAACATTACTCGTATATTATTCTGTATTTATTAATTGTACCTACGTCTAGCGTCTGTCTGTCTGTTTGTGTCTGTTTGGTTAAAAAAAATGGACCGAATTTGTCGTGGTTTATCAAGCAATAATTAATTTTTGTTTTATTACACAAACAAAATTTAGAATAACTACACATTAAGGGCATTGTTTAATTTTTTTATTTAATTTTAACCCTTAGCCAGCGTCCAAAATATGCACCCTATTCAATTCAATGCTCTTCTTTTTTTATATACCACGTCGGTGGCAATCAAGCATACGGCCCGCCTGATGGTAAGCAGTTACCATAGCCTATGGACGCCTGCAATACCGGAGATATTACACGCGCGTTGCCGACCCTTTAAAAACCTGTACACTCCTTTTTTGAAGAACCCCATGTTGTAGCCCCTCGGGAAAACCTTTTGCTGGCTAATATGTAATGTAACTACTGAGTACTATGGTCTATGACATGCCAGGTACTAAATTGTATGCAGGTAGGCCAGGTAGCAATAATAACACCTTTTTTTGTATCAAAACAGGGTTATCTAAATTTGCGTGAGCATAGACTTCGTAAAAGATAAATAAATAAAAATGAAAGCAGCATGGCAAATAACTATGGTATAGCTATTTATACAGGCGACGTTGCCACTCCGTGCACGCCTTTCCAAGAGAACCACAAGTATCTTGACCGCATGTAGGCGTCTTATTTGAATTTAAATTATTATAAGAGACCACTCGATCAATTTTTAAATGCATATTGGAATACAGTTTTTCTGTAGGTGTTCGGAGATTAGTACATATTCAATTTTTTTCAAGGATGACCGAACTATAAAAAAAAAGAGCGAAATAGTTCTTACGTAGGTATTAACCATACACTTTTTTTTTATTCTTTCATTTTAGTAAATTATTTCTGAACAATAATTAATCTGCTTGATTTAGATACCAAAAGAAAGTTCACGTTACTGGCATGTAGAAATTAATAAAATTCAGCCAAGTGCGAATCGGACTCGTATATATACAATACAACCTTCATTCTTGTACAACATCAAACATGAATCGAATTTAAACTGTTGTGAGACATACTAACAATTAATCATTTTACGGTTTAGACTCATTTGTTTTAGTCACTCGCGCGACAACATGAATTGATTGATAACCACACAAGCGCACAAGTTTTGAAGAAATAAAAAATATAAAACTTACGTTACGATATTGCTTTACTTTTGGTCGTCTTTCCGGCGCTAAAATAACTTCACAAGCCTCAACCTTTCTAATAAAATACATAAGTCAATTGACAAATTTAAGACATAGAGTAACTTATACTAGAGCGGTACTGTCATAGTAAATTTTGTAACCCCAGTAAATTCACTGCCATCTGTCGACACACTTTAAAACTAAAAATAAATATTTATAAAAATACGATAAAATGTATTTAAATATGGATAGTTGATTTTTTTATTTGCATTAATTATTTTTATATGATTTTGACCCATGTTCTTTCACTGATATGCGTTAAAATTATAAATAACAAACGAAACAGTCAACGCCCTCTATACGAGAGTAGGCCAAAACCAGTGGCGCCATCTGATCGAGAATCAAATTTTCGTGATTTTCTAAAGATAAACGATTAATAGCTAATTGACGCTTTGACACGTCACTAATTCATATCCTAAACTTTTAGCTGGAAATCCTTCTACATAATAAATCTAAAAGTAAAAGTAAAACGTAAAAAAAATAAGAGCCTCGGTAGAGAGTATCATTTCGTTCCATTTGGAGTTGAAACTCTAGGTCCATGGGGTCCCAGCGCGCATAAGTTGTTTGCAGAAATCGCGAAGCGTCTGGTTGACGTAACTGGTGACCGAAGAGCTGGCGGCTTTCTCGCACAACGTATCAGCATTGCGATACAGCGGGGAAATGCCGCCAGCATCCTTGGTACAATGCCTCAAGGGCCTATTTTAGATTTAAGCTAGTTATTAATTTCGTTTACGTAGTACCACTGTATATATCTTGTATGTAAATAAATGTATTTTCCAAAGTAAAAACCTAAAAGTAATTTAGCAGCAATCGTTATGGAGCCAATTTTTAAATGTGTTGCAAAAAACCTACGCTGGGAAGCTTTTTAAAGCTTTTGAAATATGCATAAAGCTTTCCAGTCGGGGTAAAAGTTTTTGTTTATTACTTTGGGAGTTTTTTTACGGGAAAGCCATAAAACAACTATTGATTAATATGCTGTAGGTACGGTAGGATCGTAATGTAAGTACAAAAGTTCCTTTAGGTGTTTTACAGACCTTTACAAATATGTATATATATAGATACCTATAGTTATGAGCCTAATTCTGAAACTTATACTTATCCGACCGCAGTAAGTTTGTTTCAGTGTATATTTGTTTCAAATATCTAAAAAAAATAAGATTTTCATTAAGGGTAAATTAACTTAATCTTGTAGCCCATCAGCTATTCTATAAGCCCTTTGTGTTGGCGTTGGTTTTAGCACCCTGTGTAACTCTCATATGAACTATGAAAAATTACATACCTATAAGCCTATAACCATAAAGTTTGCGATATCGTTTCGAATTAAGATTAGAATTAGTGTTTGAGAACATACAATCATTTAATATAATAACATTAATAACATTTATTTATAATATATTTTATCACACCGAATCAAAAAATTGGCATGTATCCTCAATGTCAGTAATCTCAATTCAAAATAAAGACGGCGATCAGCGGCCAGCAACGCATGAAGGTAGCACCAACGAGGCGCTAACATGCTCCCCCCCCTCGAGGAGGTAGAGCCTCGAGGACGAAGAAAGCTTCTTCCGGTTTGGGTAGTGGACATAGACGATGAACTGCTCTTCGTATTATGCCACGTGCCGTGCCAACATCCGCCACTCTGGATACGTTGTCTTGTCCGGGAAACAACTTAACTATTCGGCCCATTCTCCATTTCATTGGAGGGACGTTTGTCTCTTTAACAACAACCACGTCGTTAACTTGAAGTTGTTGTGTGTCGACCTTCCACTTAATCCGTTCCTGTAATTCGGCCAGAAACTCCTTGTGCCAGCGATTCCAAAATTGCTGCCGCATTTGCTCGATGTGCTCGTATCTGCTTAGCCGATTTGGGTTGATGTCCAACAGGTTCGGAGAAGGTAACGACATCAATGATTGACCGATCAGAAAATGACCGGGCGTCAATGGCTCCAGGTCGTTGGGATCGGTCGATAAATAGGTCAGCGGCCGCGAATTCAAAATGGCTTCAATTTGATTGAAAAGCGTTGACAATTCTTCAAACGTCATGTGGGTATTGCCTAGGACCCGCGCCATATGGAATTTGGCTGACTTCACTCCGGCTTCCCATATCCCTCCGAAATGTGGAGAATAAGCCGGCGAGAACACGAATTTTATACCCTCATTAGCCCCCCACGAAGCTACAGAATTATTGCTAGACTTCAGAAAGGAAGCAAGTTCGTTACTCGCACCCACAAAATTTGAACCGTTATCGCAATAAATCTCGCGTGGATAACCACGACGAGATATAAACCGTCGGAGACATTGAATAAAGGCGTCAGTAGAAAGACTACTTACGAGTTCTAAATGTAAAGCTCTTGTCGAAAAACAAACGAAAAGAGCTAAGTAAGCCTTGGTTATCTTACAGCCTCGTCCTTTACGATCTGTGATCAAGAAGGGTCCCGCAAAGTCAACTCCACAAACCTTAAAGGGCAGACTTGGCGTGACTCTGGTTTCAGGTAAGTTCCCCATTATAGGATTTACAGTTTTTGCTTTCATAATCCAACACTTTTTACATTTATTCATCGTACTCTTAGCTAAACCTCTCCCGCGTATAGGCCAAAATTGATTGCGTAGATTATTTAGTATTAGTGTAACAGGTCCATGCAAAGTTTTATTACGCTCACGCTGAAAAAGCAGCTTTGTAAATGTGTGTTTAGCATCTAATAATGCGGGGTGCTTTTGCGTGTAACTGACTGAAGAATTCTGAATACGACCACCGACACGTAGTAGTCCGTCCTCATCTATAAATGGTGTAAGCTTAAGTATTCGAGACTTTAAAGGTAAAGGTTTACCTTTTTGCAGTGTGCAAAGATCATCACCGAAAGACTCTAGTTGAGATTGCTTCGTCAGATATTTTAAAGATGAATTTAATTCTTCTGTAGTTAAATAACAACAACGTTTAAACGCAGGATTTCTTAAATTGTAGATAAATCTTTGCACATATGCAAAGACTCTTTGCAAAGTCGTCAGCTTCGAATGTCTTTCAAAGTCTACGACACCGTAGTTTTTATCTACTGTATTATCGATAAGAGTAAATGTTTTCAATTCGGGTATGCAACTAGTATCGCTGATGAGCTGATTCAGTTGTGGCCAGTTTGACATATGGTCATTAAGAAAAGAGGGACCCTGCCACCAAATATCGGCGGTACATAATGTTTGAGGGTCAACCCCCCTTGATGCCAAATCAGCAGGGTTCATCTCTCCTGGCACGTGTCTCCATGAACTATGTTGAGACAATTCTTGAATCTCACCAACCCGATTTGCTACGAACGTTTTTAAACTCCGAGGTTCCGCTTGAAGCCAACTTAGAACGACAGCGGAGTCAGTCCAGTGGAAAACTTGCTCAATATTACAGCGTAGCGATTTCTGGACCTTAACAGTCAATCGAACAGACAGTAACGCGCCTAAAAGTTCCAAACGTGGAATAGACGTCGGCCGCAAAGGAGCAACCTTTGTTTTTGCGCACAGTAGACGTGTAAGTGTAGCACCCTCAACATCTGAGGAGGTTAAATAAATGCATGCAGCATACGCATCCTGAGATGCATCTGAGAATGAGTGTAGAGTAATGTTTACGGGTTGACTACACAATACGTATCTCAGTATATTAATTTTTGTCAACTCTTTGAGCTTGCCTACAAAATCTGTCCATTTTTTACATAAATCAGCTGGAACTGGATCGTCCCAGTCCAGTTTTGATAACCACAACCTCTGAAGAATGATTTTAGGTGTAATTGTAACCGCACTTAATAAGCCGAGAGGATCAAATATTTTTGCCGAGTTTGACAAAATAGTACGTTTTGTTACTGGCGGTTGGTATTCAATGTCCACTGAAAATTGTAAACAATCGGGTGCTGGTTGCCATTTTAAGCCCAGAACACTCGACTGGCCAGCTAAATCTAAATCTTTAGGTATCATGGTACTTAGGCTGGTTTTGACAATAGTAGGAGCGTTCGTATGGAACTTACGAAGAGGTAAGCAAGCTCCGTTTAATATATTGGTAACTGATTCGCATATGTTGCCGAGCTCCGCTTCAGTCTGCGCACCAGTCAAAAGGTCGTCCATGTAGAAATCATGCTTTATTATTTGGGCGATAGTTTGACTGTCGCATTCCTTCGCTAACTGCAGCAAACATCGCGTGCTTAAAAAAGGCGCTGAAGCAGTACCGTATGTAATCGTATTTAATTGTAATATACGCATCTTTTTAGTATCTGGGTCTTTCCAAAGAATCTGCTGGTATTTACGTTGGCTGGGCTCTACTAGAATCTGTCTGTACATTTTCTCTACATCTGCTGTAACTACGTATTTATGTTGCCTAAATCTTAACAAAATAGACAACAAGTCGTCTTGCACTACGGGTCCTACATACTGTACGTCATTTAACCCTTAAATGCATAATGATGTATATATGCATCGTATATTTGATGGTCCGTGGCTCAATATGCAGCTATCCAAAATCACATTTATTACTTTTATACAGCATGACACATCTATTTCAATTTATTAAAAAGTTATACAAAAAATCATGCATTTAAGGGTTAAGGACTTGCCTGACGTAGTTTTTGCTGACGCATTAAACACGACCCGTAGTTTGGTAGTTTCACTCTGTTCCCTTAAAATAGCATGATGGGGAAGAAACTGACTACCTTCTTCAGCTTTCGAAACTTCAGTCAAATGCCCAAGGTCTTCATATTCCTTAATAAAATCAGAATAACCTTTTTTAAGTTTAGGATTCCTAGACATTTTTCTTTCAATGCTATAGAGCATCCCTTCGGCCATTTTGTATGAATCACCAAGGGCATCTGGCGATTCTCGAAATGGGATACTCACAATATATCTTCCGTCACCATTACGGTGGGTAGTGTCGCTAAAAAGCTTTTCACAATAAGCATCATCTGAAGATACTACAGGTTTTGAACTAGGTAACTCTTCCAGTTCCCAAAATTTTGACAACTGGTTTTTAATTTCTTGTGAAAAGTTACAGCGGATAGTATGAGAACTCGTAGAGTCCCTGGGCCTCCCCCCCGTAGGGCCAGCCACTATCCAACCTAGCTCGGTTTCTACTAAATATGGTTGTCTTATACCTAGCTTAATTTTTCTTTGCCCAATCAAGTCCCAGTATATGTCGGAACCAAGCAAGAGATCGACTTCTGCCGGTGACTGAAACTTAGGATCAGCTAGGGTAATATTGTTAGGAATACCGACTTTTATTCCTATCTTGACTGCAGGAAGCTCCTCCGTAATCTCTGGTATGATATAGCACCTCACTTCAGCTATAAATGACGTATGAGTGAATGTAAATTAAGATCACAATATTCATTTATAAACAAAGGTATTTTATTAAGACACGAAATGGAGCGATTTACAATAATTGTACTGCAACTTATCTTTTGTTTAGCCTTTTCAGTTATAAATGAGGACTGACTACCATTGTCTAACAATGCACGCAAAACAAACTTGTTTCCGTGAATAGTCACCTCAACTAGAGCTGTAGCCAATATAATATGACGACGGTCTGCCGCTGTTAACGTGACAGTCGTGTTAGTCGAGTTCGTTGCGATAGCCGAATCAGAAGTCTCATCATAGCTTGCGCCGCCGCTAGCGTCTTTATACATAGAGCACGACTTGACCCACGGATCGGCGCGCGACAGTGCTAGTCATGCTTGGGGCTTAGCTTCTTGACTTACGCTTGAAGGCGAAGGAGCTGCTGACATTTGAGGACGTGAAATATTATTACTAGGTCCGGCAGCTGCTTCCTCTTCATCTTGCGGCTGGTTAATCACTTCTTTATGCAATATGGTGTTGTGCCTTTTTTTGCAAACCCTACACGCAGTACTGGTGCGGCACTGATAAGCAGTGTGGCCGGGGCGTAAACAGTTTTTGCACAACTTCCACTGACTCACCTGTAGAATGCGCTCATCAACCGATAAGGAATTAAATTTGGGACAATCGCTCAGCCTATGATCCTGCTTACAATAATGACACTCATTTACCACCCCGATAGTTGAAGATCTCGGTGACAGGTCCGACGAAACAAAGCATTTAGTTCGAGTAACATTTTGACGTTTATCGTTTTTATTTAAATCCGTCTGAAATTGACGTTTGTCGTTCCTCGAACTAGATACCGTTTCTAAAACGTCAGCTCTGTTACGAAGGAATTTATAAAACTCCTGTAATGAGGGAGAAGTTATGTCACTACGAAACTCTTCCCATTTTCGCGCGGTACTAAAGTCAAGTTTCGACGAGGCCATATAGATAACCAAGGTATCCCACTTATCGGTCTCCTCACCAAGAGACTTGAGTGCTTGTAAATTTTTTGACAAACTGTCAATTAATTTGCGTAAACCCTCATCACTTTCCCTCGACAAAGGCTCTATACTAAACAAACCCTTTAAATACTGGTTGATTAACAAACGTTTATTATCATATCGCTCGCGTAAAAGCGACCAAGCGACAGGATAGTTCTCAGCTGAGACGGACACAGAATTAATAACTAAGCTTGCATCGCCTTGAAGGCATGACTTGAGATAGTGAAATTTACAAACGTCATCAATGTTCTCGTTGTCATGTATTAAAGACAGGTAAAGGTCTCTAAATTCAAGCCACTTATCTGTCTTTCCATCAAAGGGAGGAAGTCTTAGCTGCGGGAGCTTCACATTCTTAGCTCCTCCTCGCTGACGGCTGCTCTGGCTGAAGAACTCGTCCCCTTGATGGTCTTTTTCCTTAAAGGCGGCAATTACCTCTTGGGCCTGAGCCATTAAACAATAAAACTCATTTTCTGTGGCCTCGCGAGCATCCAGCTCACTCTGAGAATCATCCTGTAATTCAATATTAGTTTGAATTTCATCGAAAAGATTAAATGCCTCCTGTATTTTAGACAACCTAAGAGTGCATTCATTAACAAGAACTTGAGTTAGATTCTTTGTTTCTAACAACGGCGTGAGGAATTTTTTGAATAGGGTTAAAACCCTCCGAACTGTTCCTCTTTGTCGTTTGAGTTCCTCCATTTTGAGGGTGCGAGCTTATTTTAAACTGGTAAATTATACTTGCATACGCATTAAAGCAAATTTAGGTACATAGAGGTACTTACAGTAATAATCTCGCGCTTCGTAGAATTACCCATTAATTACTTACGATAATTTAATAGCGATTGATTGTTGATGGGTGCCAGCAATAGCCATCCGTGCTCTCACCGGCTTAAACTCACAACATCTGGTAATCGTTATTGGATAAATTGGGAGATTCTCCGAAGGATAATTTTCATTTCAGCTCAGCGCAATCTTCATACAAATATTGCGAATATATCACGTCGGGGTCACCAAAATATGTTTGAGAACATACAATCATTTAATATAATAACATTAATAACATTTATTTATAATATATTTTATCACACCGAATCAAAAAATTGGCATGTATCCTCAATGTCAGTAATCTCAATTCAAAATAAAGACGGCGATCAGCGGCCAGCAACGCATGAAGGTAGCACCAACGAGGCGCTAACAATTAGGACATACTTTTTTTACTCGAAATAAAAATACTTATGCCCCAAATTGTCCTTTCCGGATCGTCACGTTTGGAACAACTGTATAAATTATAATAAAGTAGGTACTTACTTGTTTTTTGCGTGACATACCGGAAATACGATTTTTTTTATTGCCTAAATCGAAAGTGTGAACGATTCTTATTGTAAACATAACAATGATGCATGTTAATTTAAGTAAGACTAAGATAAAACTTGATAATATCGTAAAAACTGCAATACATGTCATATATTAAAGAAAAAGTGACGAAGCCCTCCAGTGGTGAAGGCCGGATTCTAACCGGCGTCTTTAGCTATCGCGGTTAACGCCATGAACCCCTAGGCCACCCCGCCACGGTGGTGCCCGTCTGAATTTCTCGACTATATGCCATCTTAGTAAGACTAGGCGTCTTTGACCAGCTCTAAGGGCAAGCAGTGCGCGCTTGCACCTCCTAAACGAACTCCTTACGGATTTACGTTGTAGCGAGAGAGAGTTGATAATATCGTGTTTTCCGGTGCCAACTAATAACTTAAAAACATGTGATACAAAACGCAGGTCAGATTATTTAGAATTAAAAACAAACACTCGAAATACAATTTTTTCGTGTGTGTACCTACTAACAACGAAATTGATCCTTTGTTGGTCTTAAAAAAATAATTTAAATTCTGCCAAATAATAGTATTAGATGGTATTGGTAAGTATACATAGTTTAAAAAATAGTTTGATGCCAAAACCATTTGACTTGGTATATAAACATAAACTACCTATATAGATAAACTTGGGCATTAATTGTGTTCAGAAAACCTAGACTAGCGCCAAGAAAAAATCACAAACAACTTTTTTCGGCAGAAATATTGAAAAAGTTCCAGCTGTCAACGATTTTCTTTGGATTACTTCCAGTCGTAGCGGAGTTTCTATTAAAGCCATCAGGCTTAACTAGTGTCTAATAACTATGTACAGTCACCTCAGCATCTAAAGTAACGGACCAGTGACCGTACCGTCTCGTGTGATGCGGAAGGGTTCTGGAATTTTCCCAGGCTACCATCCCCCCACACAGTCCTACCGCTGTAATTGCCCTAGTGCAATAGAGCCCAAGTCAGGATAAAAAAAAAGGACCAGTGACCAGACTACGCGTCAAAAGCATCTACCATTCTTTAATAGCATAAAAAACAAAGATATGCCTTTCAATTCAATTCAATACATTTATTTCATGTAACCAAGACACATTTGCCTATGTAGAATTAAACTGTAGCATTCACTTTTAAACGCAAACTGTTGAGATATATATATCTCAATTAGCTCCATGCATGAATTTATTTTTATTTTTGGATTCATAATTTATATCGTTGGAACACCGGAAATGATAAAAATACTTTTGTAAACCTTAACATTATTTTATTAAAAAATATTTAAAATGTTGAAAATTTTTGAGCGGTTGAAACGCTCATAATTTTTGGAGCGAATTCGACAGAGCGTGATGACGTCACACGTTGGGCGGCCCAACTGACGTTTGCTACTAATGACACTAATCTGTCAAACGCGTGACGTCACGTGGCGTTTCGAGCGTTTCGCTCACTAGCTTTTCGCGGGCAAATTTTTGTACTTTTTATTTATAATTTTAAGTAATTAAATGGTAATTTAAAAACGGGTATGCATTTGTAACATGATATAACGGTAACAAACATCCGAATAAAACATATTTCGCTCAAATATAAACTTCATGCATGAGGCTAATTGAAGAGTATTCTTGGATGGAAGATACATTTAGTGCGTTGTTCCCGCTACTATTGACGCTGACTGTACTGGGCTTGTGTGAGATTATTTATTATATTATTTTTAGTAGTAATTCCATTATATTCGAATGTCTGAACCCTAGACACTATCCCATACATAAGTTATAACATCAATAAAAACCGGCCAAGTGCGAGTCGGACTCGCGCACGCAGGGTTCCGTACCATTACGGAAATAAACAGCAAAAAAAATCATTTAAAAAGTATTTGTTGTTATAGCGGCAACAGAAATACATCATCTGTGAAAATTTCAACCGTCCAGCTATCACGGTTCATAAGATACAGCCTGGTGACAGACAGACAGACGGACAGCTAGACGGACAGCGGAGTCTTAGTAATAGGGTCCCGTTTTTACCCTTTGGGTACGGAACCCTAAAAAGTGTGTGCGTGTTCTTTACGCGCGATTGAAGTAAAACTTCTTTGACGATGACGTTTATCGCTATGTTGGCATTTTGACGTGTGTCCTATTGTGCGTGTGTCACTACTGAGCCACAGAATTGCACAGAATAAGTAAAAAACTGAGTTTCCCTCTAGTCGCGCCTAAAGAAGTTTTACTTCAAAAATCGTTTTACAAATAAATCTAGATGGTCTACCGCTATCGCTATTGTATAAAGTATAATAAAAACCAGAATTTCGTCATCACTCAAAATAAATATGCGTGACTCAAGAGCGATATAGATAGAGGCAGAGCAGAGTAAACGAAATTTAGATTTTCAACGTTCGCGGTAGGGCCTCAAGTTTTATGAGTTTTATCTATTTGCCTGTAAATCGTGTGGAACCCGCCTCGAAATTTACCTACTTCTACATGCGTAAATACATTATCCATTCTGAAAACTCGCACAATACGTAGAGCTACAGCCCCGCGAAGGGAGGGTGGTGGGGGAGCACCCTCGGGGTGAGGGGGGGCGACCTTCGTGGACGCGACACATAATTACTGCCCTACCCTGTCAGGTAGGGATTCCATGCTTTTTAGGGAGGATATTTGGGAATACTTTTTATGTGCTTTTATTTGTATGTATTGCAATGTATGTATGATTTTTGGCTCAAATCTTGAAAGGTACATTAGACCCACTTCCTTTCAATTAAACTTCACATCTAAGTTGGATGACAATGTAATATTCTGGCACCACTGAGATCTGATGGATACAGGAGGTGGCCATAGGAACTCTGTAATGAAACAACGCAACCTAATTGCATGTTTATTTGAATCGTCTCGATGAGTATTAGGTATTATAATAGTTTGTTTGTTAGGTACTTTCGGGAAATGTGACTGTCTTCAAAATCATCAAAGCTGGATTAATTGGAATATATATGTATGGTACCTACCTACTGATAGCCCACCTTGTGAGCCTCGTTCTGGGGATTCGTATGCTGCCTACAAATATAAAGATGATGTTCTTCTTGACAGGTTTTTAATTAATACTAGTTTTACAAATCTGGTTTTCTCATTTAAGCCGTAATTCTTGACAAGTTGACAGGCAAAGCTAAGTTATCACAGATAACATATATCAGCCCTACACGCTCAAAGTATGCTTTTTGGCGGGCTTTCAATAACTGTCATTAGAACTAATATTACAATCACCTTATGTTGGTACCACGGATTTAGATTTTAATAAACCGGATGGAGTACACGGGCCAAAAAGTGTGTCCACATGAGAAGTCAAAGTGGGCGGTTGCATCTCTTTCCAATTAGGGTGACCATAAGTCATATGTATGTGGGATATTAGGATAAGTTGGAATGTATAGTTTGGCCAAGATCTTTTTTCATTCATGCATAGGAAGTCAGAGAGAATGGATATAGTTTTTTTCTCCTCTGTAAAACGCTTCACAAAACCTTACTTAATTTAGTCGTTATAAAAGCTGTTACTGATGACAGACAGACTGACAGACGGACAGCGGAGTCTTAGTGATAGGGTCCCGTTTTTACCCTTTGGGTACGGAACCCTAAAAATGGTCACGTTTTTTTCATTTGTAGTCTGCCTCTTTCGCACTCATGGTATGTTCATATACGTAATGGCTTCTCTTTTGCACACTTCAGCTATTCTTTAAGCGTCATCGTAGTTAATTGCACCATTTTTTTTTAATTTGCCGCCTTTGTGTACTGACGGAAATGTGTGTTCAACCTATATAGAATATTATGTATAAATGTGTTTGTAATATTTAAGGATTTTGGATTTAAATTTTGGCAATTATATAGCTCTCATTACGTGCACAAATAAATCATTTATCTATCTATCTATCAACCAAATAATTAAACATGCCGAAATAAAGATATACTTATTTAGGTAAACTTATTTTTACATTAAGTAAGTATGTAGGTAATAAGAACTCTGTAAGGCCGATTCACATCGTGCCGACATCATAGTCGCCCTAATGAGTTTGACAATGTTTTCTTGTATTTTTATCGTAAACTTTAATAGTTGAGGCTTACCTGTGAAAAGATATACCACAATCAACAAAACTTTCACTTCTG
This sequence comes from Cydia strobilella, assembly GCF_947568885.1. Lineage (NCBI taxonomy): Eukaryota > Metazoa > Arthropoda > Insecta > Lepidoptera > Tortricidae > Cydia > Cydia strobilella. The sequence goes on along the minus strand of NC_086059.1, from coordinate 12,621,732 downwards.
CAACCTTTCACACAACATCTTTTACCCATTTTATACTTTATTTCGCAAATAAATCTTGAGCGCCGCCATTCATGTATTTTGAAAATTTCTTTATCAAGTTGGGGATACCAATTAATATTCAAAGTTACTACAATGTCTACCATATTAAAATTAATGTATTTTTTGTTGTGCACATGCTTGGTTAAATCAGTTAATAATATTGACATTATAACTATTTACAAATTACGTAAAAGATATCAGAACCGCACTCTGAATATAGCACTCAAATAATATAAGAAGGTATTTAATTTTAGTAGGTATTGATATAAATACTACCAAAATGGTATTTTTTTAACATTGGCAACATGTGCGAGTGGGACACCGCGACCCACTTTTGCTATCTCATGTGGACCGTTTTCTCTAGTCTGGTACGAACACCTTTCTAGCTCGGTGATAAGGTTCAATTTAGTATGGCAAAAAAAGTGACAGTTCGCTCCTGTTTAGGGTATAACTTCATGGTTGGTACAGTATTAGCCATATTGTTTTATTAAGCCGTTACGTTGTTAAGCTTGGAATAATACTATATAATATAAAAATAGTACAGAATATAAAATGCTAACACTACCTACTTTCGGTAAATGTGATGTGACTTTGTCTTCAAAACCATCAAAGCTGGATTAATTGGAATATGTATGTATTTGGATTATTTATTATTTACCTTGTAGATTGGTGCGTTCTAGAAAAGGGTTAAGATACCTAGATCGATTGTTGATTTAGAACAGTCAAAAGTTAAGAGCACAAAAATACATACAGTCGTTTTATGTCGGTTATCTAATCTCCATTTGCAAAATTGTTTAAGAACTTTGCGCCTTACTTCTAAGTATTAAATGTCTTCAATGCTTACCAAAACCGGCCAAGTGCGAGTTGGACTCGCGCACCGAGGGCGAGGGTTCCGTACTTTTTATATTTTTTATTTTTATATTCGAGTTGATTGAATGAAAGGTAAATTGCGGTTTACGATTTATGACGTATTAAAAAAAACTACTTAAGTACTAGATCTCGTTCAAACCAATTTTCGGTGGAAGAGTAGGTTAGGTAAGCGTGCTCCACCGTAGACTGATGCATCATCACTTACCATCAGGTGGGATCGTGGTCAAACACCTGCCTATTCATCATTGAAAGAAAAAGTTTGCATGGTAATGTACCTAACATATATATTTTTTTAGTTTTATCATTATCTTATTTTAGAAGTTACAGGGGGGGGGACACACACATTATACCACTTTGAAAGTGTCTCTCGCGCAAACTATTCAGTTTAGGAAAAAATATATATTAGAAACCTCAATATCATTTTTGAAGACCTATCTACCTATATAGGTATCCCACACGTATGGGTTTGATGAAAAAAATTTTTTTGTGTTTCTGTTCTAAGTATGGGGAACCCCAAAAATTTATGTTTTTATTTTTATTTTTGTGTGAAAATCTTAATGCGGTTCACAGAATACATCTATTTACCAAGTTTCAACAGTATAGTTCTTATAGTTTCGGAAAAAAGTGGCTGTGACATACGGACGGACGGACGGACAGACAGACATGACGAATCCATAAGGGTTCAGTTTTTTGCCATTTGGCTACGGAACAACGGCATGCGGAGGTATAATAAAAATAATTGCATTCCTTTATGTAGCCACTTTTTATAATAATAATAATAAAAGTTCTTTATTTAGATAACCAAGATCCACATTAAATAAAATAAAATAAAACATAAACGAGACTCCTCCAAAGCCCCAAAGCGTGCACACCGTATTCCGGACCCGACCCGGCCTCCGTACAAGCTCCGTCCGTACGCGTCGATCACTCCATAGTGAAATTGACATTTATGTCATTTCGACGTGGCACGTCATTAAGTTATGTTTGTTCCTAAACAGCTTGACATGATCGATTTCGAAACTTTTTGTACAAAAAAAATCTTGATTTAAAAAAAAAATGGGTTTTCTTGCTCAAATTATAGTTAAAATCATTTATCTAATTATCTCGGCCAGTAAATAAGTACCATATTGTATTTCCCGGTTTCGTCACGTTTTGAGGATTTAAATAATTTTGCGTGAGTGCGTGACGCACAGGAGCACTTTTTCTTATACAAAAATATTACAATTATTTATAACCTATTTTATAAAGAAGAATCATATATATTCTGATTTTGAGAAAAAACTTTTTCCAATCTGAAACTAAGTACTTATTTTTAAAATCGCTAACATGATCCCCATGGTCTGGTCATGAGTTTGTAAGTTTTTGGTTACAGAGGTGGAAGTAAGTACCTATTTATGGATTTGTCAATTCAAATCCATTAATACTTCCACAGAGGTTAGGTTTCGTCAGAATCCCAAAACCATCAACTTCTCACACACTCACAGTCACACTTTTGACATTTGGGTGGTTTACGAAATTTTTGTTCGTCGCAAGCGTTTTCCTAATTAGAATGTTTATCTATCTACAAAGCAAAAAAAAACCGTAGGACACTTTTTACTCCTGGGTGCACTGAAAACCAGTGTAGTGTCTAGGACACGACTTATGCTGAGCGGCTTTCTATTTGGTATACCTAATACCTACCTATCTGTAATTAATTTAATTAATTTGTTGTTTCTTGTTTGTAGGCTTGTCCTATGCATGTAGGTACAGTGAGGTTCGAAATTACATGGAGAAATTATGACTGAATTCCATTAATAATTTTTCCATGCAAGTTCAAACCTCACTGTACTCGTACAATGTTTTACGCCAAATAAATATTTTCTATTTCTTCCGGTGCGTCACACATATAAGTTCATACTTTCATACCTACTGAATCGTGACATTCCGGAAATTACAATTAATTTGGGGTACAATGTTTAACGCCAAATAAATATTTTCTATTTCTAAAGTAAAACTGATTTTCCGGTGCGTCACACATATAAAAAGTTCATAAGTTTTAGAAGTAAGTAAAACGTGACATTCCGGAAATTACAATTACATAATTTGGGATATTCTTTTTATTGCCTGAATTTATTTGGATCGATGCTAATGTTAAAGAACGAAACTACATAAATAACAAAATGTTCTGAAATAAATCTTTGAAAGTAGGTACTGTATCCAGGTAGGGTCAGCGGGGCCTGCCCTCCGCATACCATAATACTCGTCATAGTTACCTCCCTACATTTTCCCGTCCGTCGCGTACTGGACAATTTTTACGTAGTAATAGGCATTTCCTGCAATTTAGTCCCCTTTTGCAACCCTCTGCAGAACGTAGGTACTTTGAAGGGTTTCGTCCCTTTTAATGACGTAGCGTCTCTTATTATTTGCGATATTTTTACAGATACTTAGGTATATCGGGGCATTTTCACTTAACTGTACCATTAACGGCCGGTTAGCAATCGTCACAAAACTGACGGTCAATGTCAAATCCACAGAACTAGAGCATAAATTTTAGGTCTGTGGTCAAATCCCATACCAAAGATACATATAACTCCGTAATAGATAGATACAGTCTAAGGAAAAAACGTGCCTCGAAAATAAAGAAAATTTGACTCTCGATCAGAGGGCGCTACTAGCTTTGGCCTACAGTCGTATAGATGGCGTTGACGGTTTCGTTTGTTATTTAACAATTTTAACGCATATCAGTGAAAAAACATGGTGCAAAATCATAAAAATAATTAATGCAAATAAAAAAAATCATTTATCTATATTAAAATACATTCTATCGTATTTTTATAAATCTTCATTTTTAGTTTTAAAGTGTGTCGACAGATGGCAGTGAATTTACCCGTTACAAAATTTACTATGACAGTACCGCTCTAGTATAAGTTACTCTATGCCCATACATATTGTCAGGAATGTGACGCTTTCAAGTACAAGTAAGATAAAAATGCCCATCGGAGCTGCCAGGGTGCTCATAAATATCTGAGCATGCACTTTAATGCCTTGATAAAAGAGGCTTATGTTGAGATACTTGAGATATTTGAGAAGCCACTCAGATATATCTGATAGCGACTGGGCTATAACCGCGAAAATCGAAGTTCGCAAATTGCGGGCATTTTTCTCTGTCACTCTAATTACGCTTACATTGGAGTAAAAGAGAAAGATCCCCGCAATTTGCCCCGCTATACTCATACTAACAATTTAATCTATGGTCCTTGAGTTTTTGCTTATTCGTTTAGGAAGCGTTAGTTAACTTTAGTTTTTTTTTATCTGTAGGTGCCAGCCATTAGCCAAAGTACCAATGTACAACTATTTAAAAACAAAACGCAAGAACATAGATAACATAGGTAAGCACCTCTCAAATACTCTCAATCTACGTTACGTCTTGTAAGGTCAGGTTCAGGTGGGGTAAATATTATTATTATTATTGGGGCGCTGTGGGCCTTTGAGTTTCACGTCGACCAAACAGCGATCTATTGTGACGGCCCTTTAAAGCTCATTACTATTGCCCGTTGAATCCAGAAAATTCCAGATTCTTTTGGCCGTAATGTTCTGTACCTCATAGGGTTGCAGTACGTGCCGCCCTAAGTAGGTACTTCTTTTTGACATGGTCCACAGGAACAGAGAATGTGCATTGCAGTCTCCTCTGACTCCTGGCAGAACCCGCATGTCGGATCTTGTATCGGGTAAATATACAACCTATTCCATTTATAAAGAAGCCTTGTGTAGACTTCTTTTTAAATGGAATAAGAATGAAATGTAATAAGTTTTTGAGTGTTAAAAACTTACTCTTATTTTTACCCGTGTCTTCCTATTTACCCCACCTGACCCTAGGGTATACAGTAGGGTAGGGTAGGATTTCCGTAGCTTGCCAAGTCTTAAGACATTATAATTTGAAATGTGAAATGCGGCAGATTGTGATCGAGACCAAGGCAATTTCTAAATTTCGTGCCAAACTGCCACACAAACTGCCAACGCACGGAATACTACATTATCTACCTACGCTGGCTGGGTGCAACTGAGGTGACTGCAAAACAGGTTTCCTACAACTGGGGTCCGAGGGCACAGACCACCTGGCATTGCAAGTATTACTGTGTATACCTTTAGGTAAATTGGCTAAAATAATAGGTGCATTTTAGTTTGAAATTCAAACTTTGAATTGACCGAATTGTTGCATCGAGTTTCCTTATGAAGTATTTTTAATTGTCATGTCAAACACCTTCAACGATACAAAATAGTAGGTATGTAGGTGTAGCTAATGGAATTATGCTCTGCCAGGCATTTTTATCGGCAATTTCCAACGTAATTCTGCCTCAAAGTGCAATTTTTCATAAAAATTCCACGCGTAGAATGAAAACGACACCGTTGGGAAGGCCGGATTCGTACGCCACACGATTTTAGCATAGTTCACGATCCTGCCAGCAACTATGTGGGTTAGGGCAATGCGCATATATGTCTAGATAGCTAGGATCTCTATATCTATACCAGAGTCAGGTATCAAAAGGCCCACGAGGGATTTCGCCCGTCCCAGCACTTTCGTAATCCGTGGAACGTGGTACCGAATGCCTGGGCGAGCTCGCAACGTCGCGCGTCGACCTCGCTATCGCCACCCGCGGTGACGCGATCTGAAAGGTCACCAGCCGCGGCGTCCACCGTCCGCTAATGTCTTCGTTTGGCTAAACAATCGCAGTTTCATACAATTTTATTTTATCCCATAACTAAAAAAATAATCTTACGACGTGGCGTCTTGTATGTCTTCTGTCCCACTCGCTTTCGTCTCGCTCGGCCCCTCCCCCCGACGGTCGCGCCGCCTGGCGGTCGCGCCGCGCAACACGATCGTCTCTACGGCGTTGCCACTCCGTATAATTTCGCTCGACGTAAATTTCATACTAAACAGTTCAATGGACTTTCTCAAAACTAAAAACGTGTCAGTATACGTAAAACGGCATGTGTTAACTTGGAAATCGTTGTAAGTGTTGTTTAAAGCGTTCGTTTGCGTTATTTTGTGTGTTTTCTAAGTGCGAAGTTCCATTGTCGTGTCTTGTGTGGTGTCGCGATCTGCTTGGAGCCACCACGTTGGATTACAGCTAAAAAGGTACGTTTAAAACGGTCTTCCTCTATCCAAAACCCATTTAGACTATTAGAAAAGTGATTAATTAGTGTCACCAGTGGAAAATGTACTTAGCATTTCTCTAAACTTTTACTATTTCGTCATAGTTTTCTAGTTCATTTTGCTGCGCATATAACGGTTTAGGCATCGAGTGAAGCAGGGTAACAGACCTGTAGCCTATATGGTAGTACACCACGTGTTTTAAACATTACATAAGGCATACGATAAAGCTTATCTAGTGGCTAGAGACATTGTTATTTTCGTCCTCTCGCCCTTTGGCTTTGCAGAAATAGCACGGCGCTTTGCACATCCAATTAACGAACACGGAAATATAATAAATTAATTCATATCTCTAGTTACCTATAATTAAACCCTTAAAGTTATGCCAACGTGGACGACCATGCCAAGCCATGTGGGAAAGAAATTTTTTTTTTTTTTTTAATTTGAACAGTGATGTTACCAATCGATTCTACACTAAAATCGGTTTATTTTGACACCCTATACGCCAGGTCTAAAAATCCTAGAAGCCAAAAAACAGATTTTTTTCTAAATAACCCAAAAGTCGCGTGAAAGCAAGCCGTGTGAGAGTGGAGTTCCGAAGTTCCGATGATAAATTCGTGTGGATTGCTTTGAATAGATAAAATAAAAGATGAAATATCTCCAAGAAAGAAGAAGATTTTGTGTTCTGTACCCAAAGGGTAAAAACGGGACCTATTACTAAGACTCCGCTGTCTGTCTGTCCGTCTGTCACCAGGCTGTATCTCATGAACCGTGATAGCTAGACAGTTGAAATTTTCACAGATGATGTATTCTGTTGCCGCTATAACAACAAATACTAGAAACAGAATAAAATAAATATTTAAATGGGGTTCCCATACAACGAACGCTTTTTTGGCGTTTTTGCGTAACGGTACGGGAGTGCGCGAGTCCGACTCGCACTTGGCCGGTTTTTTTTTTAAATGCCGTCTCGTCAATGTTTAACTGTGTGATCTCACTGATCTCAGTGTGCTGCCTGTGGTCGGTACCGGTACTATAAAAAAAATTTAACTGCTACTATGACAGATGTTTGCACCCTAGCACTAGCACCCTGCCTAACTCTGTTTTCAAATATATTTTGTACGTAGTAGGTATATCTTTATTATGGTGGTCGTTCTCCAGTAGCAAGGCAAGTGCCTCGACTGGCCTCAAGCTTTGTTGTTAAGCCTACCTACGTTGAAGACCTTTAAGAAAACATAAACTACCAATCCATTTAAAACAATCCGTAATCTAGCTCTCTTTCAAAAATCAATACCTACTGCTAACTTAGTCTGTCAGCAGTATGCTGAGAACTTGAGAAGTGACAATTTCGTGTCATTTTTATAATAGGTACCTACCCTACCTAAGCCTAAAGGTTAGTAGATACTGTATCATGAAAAAAAAAACCAAAGACACCAGTTCAGTTATAGCCGTAACTTGTAAGGTAACTTATAACTTATTTTAAAGGTCTAAATCCTCCTACCTAACTTACTACCTACATTACTTACAAGTAGGGTTGCCAGACATATACTAGCTTTTGCCCGCGACTTCGTCTGCGTGGAGTTAGTAATTTGGGTAGCTTATTTTTTATCCAATATGCGTTTTATCAATTTCCCATACAAACTTCAACCCCCCTTTTCACCTTAGAGGATGATTTCTGGGGTAAAAACTACCCTATGTCTTTGCCCGGAACTTACTATACCAAATTTTAAATAAATCGGTTCAGCGGTTTAAGCGTGAAGAGGTAACAGACGGACAGACACACTTTCGCATTTATAATGTTAGTATGGATTTTACTATATTTGGCCTCTGTATACTTTATGAAATACGAAACAATTCACGAAAGCTTTTAACATTCCATAATGCCTGAAAACTCGCCTCTTTAACCAATGTGTCCTGCCCACCTACGGTGCCGAGACATGGACGCTCACTAAGGAGGCTGTGCATAAAATCCGAGTGGCACGGAGAGCCATGGATCGCGCCATGCTCGGCATCAAACTTCAAGACCGAGTGAGGAATGTCGATATCTGACGCCGCAGCCGCACCAAGGTGCAAGACGTCGGATACGTCAAAATGGAGCTGGGCTGGGCGGGACATGTTGCCAGGCAGAGTGATGGCAGGTGGGCCAGAGTTAACGGAATGGTGGCCGCTTTCGGACGAAAGGAGTGCCTGGCGTCCGATGGCTCTTTGGGTGGACGACATTGGGAAGATTGCGGGTCACTTCTGGATGAGATTGGCTCAGGACCGGGATAAGTGGCGTACTCGAAGAGAGGCCTATGCTCAACAATGGGCGATAAAAGGCTGATATGATGATGATGATGAAAATACTTTGTTTTAAACTGAAACTAGAACAAGCAAAAATATGTAAGAAATAAAACATGTTCTGCGTGTACTTTATTTTTTGATTCTTTGAACCGCCAAATACTTATACATCTTAAAATAAATATCACGAAATGTTTTAAATCAACATATTTTTGACTCACATTCCAAAAAAGATTCGGGGATCCATTTAACTTATTTAAGTACCTATTTTACCTAAGTGTTTTGAACGCAACACGCATGTAACACCCCTGGAGTTGTAGGCGTCCATAGGCTACGGTGGCCGCTTACCATCAGGCAAAGCTGTAAACCTACCTAATTTACCAATTAAACCAACGTGGCTGATTAGACCTTGTATTACGCCACACCATGTGATAAAAAAAAACAAGTTTTTTTCTAACCAAATATGTAGTGATGGGACCAATCGATTCTTCACAAAAAAATATTCATTTTGACACCCTAAATGCCATATCCCAAATTCGTACACACTTAAAAACAGATTTTATTTGAAAAACCACAATAAATATTATTGGATGGATGGAAATGGAAAGCAAGAAAGCATACCTTGCTCGTGCTTTTCATTGTGTTAGTTGTACCATAGAGTAACTTATACTAGAGCGGTACTGTCATAGTAAATTTTGTAACCCCAGTAAATTCACTGCCATCTGTCGACACACTTTAAAACTAAAAATGAAGATTTATAAATATACGATAAAATGTATTTAAATATAGATAAATGATTTTTTTATTTGCATTAATTATTTTTATGATTTTGACCCATGTTCTTTCAATTGTTAAATAACAAACGAAACCGTCAACGCAATCTATACGACAGTAGGCCAAAACTAGTAGCGCCCTCTGAACGAGAATCAAATTTTCTTGATTTTCGAGGCACGTTTTTTCCTTAGACTGTATCCATCTATTACGGAGTTATATCTATCTTTGGTTGTACACACTACACAAGCATACGGTAGGGAACTTGTAATTTTAACAAATACATGATTAAGTGCTCAAGTTAGTTTTATAACGGACATTTTTCATGTCGCAACTGTCGCAATCTTGTAGGTATAAGGTATTGTAACAGAACGATATCCAGTTGCATCCTACATGATACACGCTCGTGACCGTTTTTATGAGATTCAGCAAGTATAGTACTCGTATGTATATCACGTCATTCCATTGGTGTAAGTTACTTACTTAGGTGCAGATGTAGTGCATAAATTGTTTGCCATCGTATGTTCACGGAGGTGTTTTGCTTTTTCATTCATTCTCAGTAGGTAGGTACAATAAGTACTGAGGTTGACAGAAGCATGGAGACTATATAAAGGAGCCAAATCTCTATGTATGAAAAGTGTCCATCAAAAAACAGTAATTAGGCGGCGCCACCATACACCGAAATACTACCAAAAACAACCTACGTAATTTGGTCAGGTTATTTGTTGCCTTATATGGTTCATGTTATACTCATGTCCCAGAGCCTAACTAGGAGAGATTAGGAACTATTATTTAAAGCTGAAAGCGGCCACTTTTGCAACAATTCTGCCATAAGAGATCGGCATCCTTTCTATACCATCCATAGACAGAAGTAGCACGAACGCTTCCGAGAAAATTCGCGAACAGTTGTGCAGTACATCTGTAGGTGTGTCTATGAATTCCAGGGGTAACCAACTGGTATACGCTTGCTTCTAACACGTGACAAAGTTATTCCACAACGCAAATTCATAAAAGTGTATTAGACCAAGCTAAGGTAGCAGCGATTTTGATAGCCTAAACTGTGCACGTGTTATTTTAAAAGTCAAACTTCTATGAAATTATGACGTTTAAATACCTAACTCTTGCGCAGTCTGTGCTGTCAAAATCGCTGCCAACTTAACTTGGTCTAACTCTATCAAGTAAATATTTACTCCAGTAGGCCAAGCACATGATTGGCGCGACAGTATCTCGCCGCGAGATAGACTACCCGTCTTTTACTAACTGTATGAATTAAAGAGGGACGGGTAGTCTATGTCGCGGCGAGATACTCTCGCGCCAATCATGTGCTAGCCCGGCAGGCACGCCATCGCGTTATTATAGGTATATTTTTCTTATATGTTTCATGAGTAAAGTTTTTCTACCTATATATCCGGTATTTATGAAATACATTGGAACTATTGGAGCATATAGCTATTTTTTGATCAAGTGGAGCATTCCATTTTAGCTGAATGTTCTTCTGTTTTTTTTTTTTAATTCATCTATAATCCTAGGCAGTTGTGTTTTGAATTTGTCAACCCATCTGTTAAATATTTGACTCAAACTATGGGTAACATTAAACCAATTAACTAATTGCTATTATTTTAAAAAGTATCTGTACAAAAAGTTATTAGCATCCGTAACCCATACTGCTACGACATGGGCTGGTTCTTTAGAGGCGTGTATCCAGGGTTCACAAGGGTCGCAAGTGCATAAGTGGCTCCTCCGATGTTGCTTATATCCACGGGCGAAGGTGACCGCTTCCCATTAGGCGGCTCGTCTGCTCGTTTACTATCACATAAAAATACTGATGTAATACTTGACCAAAGGTTTATCACCCCTGGTATAGTGGATAACACAGATATCCGATCACTTTAACAATATTAAATATCGAGTTACGTTCTCAAAATTCGCTACCGTCGAGTGTCAGCAAAAACACAAGCAAACATATGTAGGTAGCACAGTCAGCAATGATATATAAAAGGCGCCCACTAACTATCAGTCCGCCGGACGATATCAGCCTGTCAGTTAGAACAAAAATTTGACAGTTCCGAACAACTGACAGGCCGATATCGTCCGGCGGACTGATAGTCAGTGGGCCCCTTAAGGCGCTTCGCGCAGTTTTTGGCCAAAAACTGTTACTTTTTAGAGCTTATAACTTCTAAATGAGTCAACCAAAAATTATGAAAAAAATATATATGCATCTTCACTCTATGGACAATAATCGCAACATTTGACTTTTTTCCTGAAATTTGTAGTTTCACCGAAAAAAAAATAACATGACAGGCCGTTTTGCGGCTAACTTTGCTTATAACTTCTAAACGGCTTAATCGATTAAAATTATTTTTAAACTAACAAAAATGTTTTAATAGGTTCTACAAAGGCAACATAGCTTTTCTTAATCAAAAAATATTTTCTTAAGAAATCGAACGTTTTTCCACATTTCATGCGTATGCAGCCTGAAAATGGCGTGGCCGGCAGTCGTGTGCCAGCTTTGAGACGAGGAGGCTGTGTCGCTCGTCGCTCCGTGCCTTCCTTGCACTATGTTCGCTTATGCACAAGCAAAGTGCTATAATATCGGAGTTATTGTGGCCAAAGAATAAATAACTGCAGAGCGCTGATTTGGTTGCGACGCGCATTATCGAGCGCAACACGGTATTTTGCGGTCTATTACCATGAATGTAATGATAATATCTGTATATATTATACTATAATATACGTATGTTTGAGAAAACTTCATTTGAAATAAATAAATAAATGTTTTCTAACCGACATATTATAATGTCATTCAAGTTTTACGTTTTGAATAATGTTCCATTTCATCTCGAAACAATAAATAATTGATTTAACATAAGCTACCTATTACCTATTACGTTGTATGTATAAATAGTACCTGTTAAAAAACATTGTTTTTGTAGTTTAAAAATAATTTTAATCGATTAAGAACTAGCAAAACGGCCTATCGTATTTTTATTTACGGAAAAACTTACTATTAAGTTTATTGTAGGTTTAGTTAAGTAGTAATTAGTGTTAAATAGTGTACTTGTAGTTATGTCTGTAAATTTTTCATGGGTGATCCTTGCCTGTTAATAAACGTTTTATTATTTTATTATTATTTGTATCTCCTTCTGGATTTCAGTAATTATTTCATTGGGTCAACTTGGTGTATTATGTCTTCTAAATGGGTAAACAAAAAATTATGAAAAAAATATATATGAATCTTCATTTATTGTTCAACAATTATAAAATTAAACTTATTTCTGATATTTATAGTTTTACCGTAATAAAAATAATAAAATAGGCCATTTTGGGGCTAACTTTGGTTATCTTTACTAAACGACTAAATCAATTAAAATTATTTTTAAACTAACAATAATGTTTTAATAGCTGACGGTCTTTCCACCGCGATACAACCGGCCGACGATTTGTTTTATTAACAATATCATCTAAACTACCATCTGACAAAGTATGAAATGGGATGCGATGACTGAAAAGATTTTTTTACATGTTCATGTGACCAGCTGACGGTCCACCGAGATACATAATAAGTTTTCCTGTGATCTATAGGTAAAGATCTAATTTGTGTATTTTTTTCAAAATTTTATACCCAGTAGTTTCGGAGATAAAGGGGGGGAATGCTCATTTTTTGCCTATTTTCGTGAATAACTTCTGAACAATTTAAAAGTGCTTGTTGCTAGGCCTATTTGAATAAAGAATATATTGAATTGAATTGACTGTTTATCCTAAAATTATAAAAAATATACATTTGAGATTCTCACAATGAGCTCTTTCATTTGATATGTAACACGATATAGTTTGAAAAACTTTTTTTTTTAATTTTCTCTTTTACTCCCCAAAAGTGGCCCCCGTGTTTAAAATTAATTTGTTTACGTTACATGTCCGTCTTTGGGTCACAAACTTACACCAAACCAATATATACACCAAATTTCAACTTAATTGGTTCAGTCGTTTCCGAGAAAATAGGCTGTGACAGACGGACAGACAGACAGACGCACGAGTGATCCTATAAGGGTTCCGTTTTTTCCTTTTGAGGTACGGAACCCTAATAATGATGATATTCCCACGTAATGATTGAGAAAACTTCGAACTTCGAAAAATAACACATTTGTAGTAGTATATGAAGCTAGTAGGTACTTTAATTTTATAAGTTAACTATTAATGGCATTATTTATATTTATTTATTACGGATAAAAAAAACTGTATAAAATAAACGCACTGTACGCCTCAATTTAGTACATACCAAGCTTTAGCTATAAATCTTAATCCGTCGATTTGACTTAGGTATTTATTTGTAAGAAACAGATAAAACACAAATTAACTAATTGAGGCTTGTAAAGTATAATGCATAAGGGAATATATTTTTATTATAATCTACGACCTCCACTACACGCATGATCTACTCATACTCAAACAACAAAATATCTGCAAAAGATACACAAATACGAGGTATAGCGCCAAATGCCGCGCGCCTCTGGGCTGTAGGTTATTCTTTGAACCTCGTTCCGCCGCAGTCGCCGCACCGAGACGAAATTCACGTACGATCGCAGTGAGCGGGGTGCGGGTACAGAGACGCTGAGACGCTCAAGGCCAAATCAGCGAGAATCGTCTTAACAGACGACAAAATTAAAGTCGTGTTTTTTGTTTAATTTGGGGTAAGACCTAAGATTTTAAGGTCCATAACCAAAACCCTTTAAACGCCATTACGTCTATCGCAGCGTCTTACGTAAGCGATTCACTCCGCGCCGCATCGCTTCGCTTCGCGTTCGCGTGTTGTTCGCCTACGTAGTATGCTGCGTATCTTGTGCGGCGCGTCATCGTGAATCCGATCCATATCGTATCTTTAGCAAATCTTTGACGTATCTGAAAGTTCGAATCATGCCGACATTCTCGGTTTTCGATAAGAATGATTATTCAATAGCCCCGTTATTGCAATAACACCTTTAGACTGTCAAGTACTTTGCTCTAGCGCGGCGCAAATGATGATTTCATTGAGCACATTCCTTAGCAAAGTAAATTGTTTTCACTATATTATCGCCATTATCGGTGACCGATCGCATTACGTCAATCAGCGTTTAATGTGACAACTGACAAGGTATGCGGACTTTACGGTCATATAAACTCGTTCAGAGGGCGCTACTAGCTTTGGCCTACTGTCGTATAGATGGCGTTGACGGTTTCGTTTGTTATTTAACAATTTTAACGCATATCAGTGAAAGAACATGGGTCAAAATACTCAAAATCATAAAAATAATTAATGCAAATAAAAAAAATCATTTATCCATATTTAAATACATTTTATCGTAATTTTTTATTTTATTTATGTCACGCAAAATAGGCGCCAGTCGTCGAGTTGCGGAAAATCGCCCGAACTACAATACAATACAATCGTATTTTTATAAATCTTCATTTTTAGTTTTAAAGTGTGTCGATAGAAGATTTAATTTACTGGGGTTACAAAATTTACTATGACAGTACCGCTCTAGTTTAAGTTACTCTATGGTGTATACAAATACTTAAATACATAGAAATTATGCTATCGTGCTATCAAAATCGTTGCAGTCAAATCTTGGTCTTACTCTACCGGTATTCATTCAATGTAACAGCCATTTTATTTTGGTATTTCACGTTATTCATATACATTGTATATATCAAGTGGACTTATTCGCGAAATCACGACTGCGCTTATCATAAATATGAAGTATGTAACCTCTTTTGCTATCAGTACTTACACTACATTGTTATACAAAGTGGGTCCTGTGACACGAAATAATACTTGATAGTTATTTCGGTATTTTTAAACGGAAATCAGAAATTATTCAGTATGGGGGTGTTAAATACATTGTGTTTGTATCTAGCTTGCATGCAAGCGTGCAAATATCAATATAAATTTCGGTATTTTTTATTAAGGTGCATTCTTCGCGTATTTTGTACAAAATATATCTTTATTTTATGTTTTGACGTCATTTCATCGTCATCAAGTAAACTCCACCAGCCAATATGAGTTATTTATTTATTTAAACTTTATTGCACAAGCAAAGAAAAATGTACAAATGGCGGACTTAATGCCAAAAGGCATTCTCTACCAGTCAACCATTAGGTCAAACAGAGACATAAATGTTGGTGCAGGATAGATTCATAAATTATAACGAGAAATAGAACCAAAAAAAAAATCAAATATTATGTATATATATATAAACATAATAACGTAAACTAACAAAATTATGATTAAATACTAATACTTATATGATAAACTAATACATATTAGTACATACAAGATGGAGAACATTATTTAAATTCTTCTGACAGAAGATGCTTGCGGAGTAGACGCTATATGAGCAAACAAACTTAATTTTTGCATCAAATTACTTTCCCACTTGTGAATAAAATGCTACTTTCTCATCAGTTTTTGAAGAATAAAGAGAACCTTTACGAGGCTGCTGTGGTGAAAAATATTTGTTCCCGTTACAGGTCCCACCATTCTGCCATTGCGAATGTTATTATCAGTAATTCATAACAAATACATTTCTCAGGCAAATCTGTCATCTTGGGTCGTTTTAAACCGAAACGATTTTCCTTATTCTCGTGAGTCTAAAATGTACATTAAAATGTACATATTCATTGCAATCTAATTTGAACCTTTCATGAAACAGATAAAGTAGCATTTCTTTTGTTTCACTGCGTTGTAAAACAAACGAAATTCGTTCCAATTTACTTATAGCACAAGGTTCAAATAAAAAATTGAAAAACTCTATGGTGCGGTGGGTCTTAGGTTATAGGAATCACAAGCGACTAAAGCCCTTTTGGACGTAAGATTATACCAGGTAAGGTATCAGGTACATTGTTAACTGAACTGACGGCCGCCCGCGAAAATCGTAAATCGAAATTTTGTTATCTGCCTCTCTCTTCGATAATGAAATTTCGATTTTCTCTCACCGTCGGTGTACCTTATGTCTTTGAAATACGGTTTAGAATTGTCTGTAGTGTGAGGTATGTAAAAGGCCCTTTGTGACGACACAAAGGTTTTAAATGAAAGGACGGGGCCCAATTTCGATGTTATCGGTGAAACTGCAACTGCAGTGTGGCATGAATGCAATTCATTGTATGTACTTACTTATACTCATACCAACACCTTAGGTTATTATTAAGTATTCACAACGGCGGTACTTAATAATCGCGTAAAATAAGTTTTAAATTTACCTCCGACGTTTCGAGGACGGCGTTGTCGCCGTGGTCTTCTCCGAGGCCGTCCTAATAAATAAAATAAATAAAAAGTTTTTTATTTCTTGAACTTTTTAACATTTTTTCATATTTGTTTAAGCGTTTTATATATATAATATTATTAAAGAACCCCGTTTTCACAGATGACGGCCTCCTCCAAAGCCTTCCATGTATCTTGGTCCTTGGCCACTTGTATCCAATTTGGCCCGGCAATTTTGGTGATACATCTTGCCATCTCATAGTAGGTCTTCCTATCCCTCTTTTTCCTAGAGGTCCTTTCCATGAAGTCACCCTTGCTGTCCAGCGCCTGTCTTGAGTACGTGCTACATGGATGAGTAAAAATCGTGAAAGATTAAATCAGTGTTTTACAAACCTTAGGTTATTTTTGCAAAATGAGCAAACCCCGTTATCAATATTGCAATTAGTAGAAAATTAAGTTTGGCAAAGGTATCTACCGTAGGGATCCTAACGTGCCCAATTTCGCCCATGTAAAATCTAAAATAATAATTTTACCAAGGATGTATGTGTATTTTTGATCTCCAAATTCATTTTTTTGGCATCTTAGAACTAATTTCGTTGCTGACGGTTTACCGCGAACACCAGAGTTCGTAAATCGGGCATCTTTCTCTTTTACTCGAATTAAGGCGTATTTAGAGTGACAGAGAAAGATGCCCGCAATTTGTGAAAAGTGTTCGCGGTGGGCCCTCTGATTTCCCCTTAGGTATTGCTCCGAAGTTTCACACCTTGTATACTGGTTGATCCTAATTCCTAATGTGTCGCGCTTCGTAACGCTGCGTCTTACCAAAGAGGATTTAATAAGATAGAGCGGTACTGTCATAGTAAATTTTGTAACCACTGTAAATTAACTGCCATCTATCGACATACTTTAAAAATAAAAATGAAGATTTATAAAAATACGTTAAAATGTATTTAAATATAGATAAATGATTTTTTTATTTGCATTAATTATTTTTATGATTTTGACCCATGTTCTTTCACTGATATGCGTTAAAATTGTTAAATAACAAACGAAACCGTCAACGCCATCTATACGACAGTAGGCCAAAGCTAGTAGCGCCCTCTGAACGAGAATTAAATTTTCTTGATTTTGGAGGCACGTTTTTTCCTTAGACTGTATCCATCTATTACGGAGTTATATTGTGGCGTCTCCTCTAGCTGCCACTGTCGACGTCATCTAACAGATGGCGTTAGGGAGCTAGAACGCAATTAGCTAGAAGCCTACATCGCGGTTACGAAGTTTCAAATGTCACTTACTATATATACTCCTTCAGCCGGGCTATGATGCTCGACTGTATAAATGATATAGCTGTATAAATGATGATAAAACTGACATTTTATCCAGTTTTGACGTCTTATCCACTTTTGACAACGATAGCCGTTAAATGATATACTGCATAACATGGTCGTTGGATAATATGTCATTTGTCCATATTTCCACCTTAAAATTTGATGATAAGTGGATAAGTTAAATGATATATATGACACTTGTCCAGATTTATACATTTTTATACACTTTTGTCCACTTTGACAGCAATAGCCGGTAAATGGCTACGATTGTTGGATAAATAGATATATAGTCGATTTTTGACGGCTAGCCTTTGATTAATTTATCGTAGTGCTCACTGGGCACGATAAGTGGAAACACATAGACTTGAATACTAGAAGGGGATTTGAAATGAAATGAAATGTAATTAAAAGTATTTATTTGTCAGAATATGGTACATTGATGTGATCTTAAGTTAGAATTAATGCAAGTTCCATCATATTCTACCGTGAAGTTTGGTTTAAGGTCTTTTTGTGAGGATAGTACATCTTTCGTTTGTTCTGCTAAGATTAGCGAAAAAGACTTGTGGAATTTAAATTGTGAAATATACCAGTTTTTGGAGTTAAATATCAGTAAGTATCTGTTTTTTTTTTTCACTATAATATATACAATTTGGATTCCATTTATTTACATATAATATTATCAATACATTCTTTGTAGGGATGGCAAGACACCATTTCTTCTTGGCAGCTGCTGCTATTAAAAAAAGAGGAAAGAAAACTGCAACGACGGGCCATAAGGGATGCATGCAACCCATTCGATAAGCCTAACAAGGAGTTTCGTCACATATATACCTATAGAGTGCGCAAAAAATTGGCACTCTATTTGTGTGGCGAACTCGACGCCGACCTCAAACCTCAACATGGCGATGGATTGCCGGCACATCTTAAAGTAAAGATATAATGTTGCACTATTCCTCAAATCTTTCTTGTCACCTTTACCACCACCTTGAACTTAATACTTGTTTAATAATGACATACCAACTTACAACTCTTTATTTTAGGTTCTAACATCACTGCACCTATTAACTGACGGTAGTTACCAAAGGGGAACTGGACAAGACCATGGCTTGTCCATTGCTCAATCTACCGTCAGCAAGTCCCTAGATCAATTTGTGACTGCGGTGAATAGAAGGTATGTCCATTTTGGTACTGAACACCACTGACGCAGGTGATAAGAACTATAATGATGTTCCTTTTATACGGCGTAATCACATACATAGTCAGTAACATTATATTTATACATTTTTCCTAATACATACTTACGTAGAATTTTGAGGACTATGAAATAGAAATAAGGCTTGAATGTGTATTTTTGAAAATTAAAAGTAATTTAAAGTGTTTCTAAATATTTCAATGCATATTCATATTCATATGTACCTAACTTTTGTTATTAAATGCAACTTCTTTAGG
The DNA here is from genome assembly GCF_947568885.1 of Cydia strobilella. Classification (NCBI taxonomy): domain Eukaryota; kingdom Metazoa; phylum Arthropoda; class Insecta; order Lepidoptera; family Tortricidae; genus Cydia; species Cydia strobilella. Next base: position 12,602,633 of record NC_086059.1, on the reverse strand, counting down.
ACTCTTCGAAGCTTGTACTTCCATATTTATGGAAGTATTATTCAATATTAGCTACGTGTAGCTAAGGTACCAAATCATAAAAGTGGTGGGTTGTTTACAGACTTAAGGACAAATGGATATCTCTTCCCAGGAGACGAGCGGTCCCGGCAATCCATCGCCAGAGGTTTACCCGGGTACCTGTCGAGTCGACCCTAGTATATAGTATCCATAATTTTTAGATGTAGGTTTTAAGTTTGTAAATTTCTGTATACTTTTTAATATTTGTTATATAAATAAATACACATATAGCTAATAAATTTTTTGATATTTTTTTGTATTAATATAAATAAATGTGGAACTTAAAAATGAAGTTCATAAGATAAGTATGCATAAAGCTGATGAAAGTAATTAATATGTACTTTATATCAATAATAAATTATGAATGGGCTTGAAAAATTAGGTAGGTATATGCAACCTTCTCAATGTTACTTCATACAACCAAGTATTGTGTATACGCGAGTCAATGGCTAAAGAAATCGGTATAAGTAAGCTCTCCGATTACGCATAGGTTGTTACGAATCTCACGGTCACGTTATACTGGGGTTTCCGAGATGTCTACATGCTTGCGAGTAGCCTATCGTTGGGAATTAGGATTTTTCTTTTTTAGGGTTCCGTAGTCAACTAGGAACCCTTATAGTTTCGCCATGTCCGTTCGTCTGTCTGTCTGTCCGAGGCTTTGCTCCGTGATCGTTAGTGCTAGAAAGCTGAAATTTGGCATGGATATATAAAATATAAATCAATCGAAAAAAATGATATGAGGTTTTTAAACAGTTTCTGACATTTCCTGCGATAAATCGAGGATTGAAAACATTTTAACAAAAATACTGATGATCTTAGATTTTTCTCATGGGCTGTATTGTCATCGAATAATAAAAGTTATCGAACTATAATAGAAGTGGCCTACCGCGTGCGCCCGTGAGGGATAGAACATACGCAATGCGACAATATGATTGGTCGAGTAGCCCACCATAAACCATTCAAATTTACGATGGGGAATAAAAAAAACCGGCCAAGTGCGAGTCGGACTCGCGTTCCTAGGGTTCCGTACATTACACAATTTAACAATTTAAGCAATGTATTTTTTATGTGAAACGTGAGTGAAATGTCTTTAAAAAACCCGTAGGGGTAGGATCAAAAACTAAGTAATTAAGCCCAATTCACGCTTGACTGCACATTTTTAGTAGGTTTTTCTGTAATCTATATGTAAAGATCTATTTTGTGTGTTTTTTTTTAAATTTAAGACCCAGTAGTATCGGAGATAAAGGGGGGGAATGGTAATTTTTTTGTCTATTTTCTTGAATAACTTCTAAATTGTTTATCCTAAAATTATAAAAAATATATATTTGAGATTCTCACAATGAGCTCTTTCATTTGATGACCTTCCAACCCAGAGGGGGAACTAGGCATTGTTAGGATCAGTCCGGTTTCCTCACGATGTTTTCCTTCACCGAAAAGCGACTGGTAAACATCAAATTATATGTCGTACAAAGTCTATCATTTGAACCATGGGTTCAAAACAAAAAAAAACGTGAATGTAGAGCTGTAGAAAGACATTCAATGAAAAGTCGTTTTTGACTTATCGCTAAAACTTCCCTTCTTAGTAAAAAGACGTACCTATGTACAAAGCGTTGCGAAGGTATGCACCTACTCCCTTTTGCCTGTTATGTTATGTTGTTACTTACTAATAGGTTCCGTTCAAGGCAGCCTATTGTGACGGACGGGTAACTACGGAGCCCTACAATGAGCATGGCCCGACATGCTCTATGCCTTTTTTTCAGATATTCAGCACTTGAACCTCTTATGGTCACGGAATTAATTTAGATATTGTCTATGTCACCTATTTTGTGTGTTTTTTTTACTAGCCTATACATATATAATAGAAGGAAGAATAGAAAAAAGGAGAGGCAGAGGAAGATCGAGACGTGCGTTTTTGGACCAAGCCAAAGAGAAAATCAACGTAGTGACGTATCAGGAGCTCAAAACAGTGGCAGAAAGAAGAACGGAGTGGCGTGGCGGTTACTCCACCGACAAGAGCCATCAGGCTCTTAAGAGTTATGATGATGACATATACATATAAGAGTGTTCCACTGCTCGGCAAAGGCCTTCCCTCTCACCGCTATTTAGTCCTATCCAAATTGTCCAATGTACACTCCCACTTCTTTTCTAAATAAGTGTCCTGCCATCTCTATTTTGGTCTTTCTCTGCTCCGAGGTCCATCCTGTGGGATCCAGTATGTGGCTAGTTCGTTAATTCGGCCAACGTGCCCTGCCCAGCCCCATTTAGCCCACTTATAGCTTTGCGACCTTCATGCCCACATCCACAATACCGGTTTTGGATCGCAGTGCGGTGTTTATATGTAATATGCTCGGTTGGTCGGTTCTACGAACATCCAGCATGCTGCGCTCCATTGCTCTCTGACAAACCTTGAGTCTGGACTTTTCAGTTTCAGTTTAAGACAAAGTTTATGAATAGGTAGGATAAACATTCCGACCAGTTTATTTGACAAAGAATATCTGAATTTATACCAAATTGACCTGAATATCTATTCAGGTGCTGAATTTCTTAAAAAACAAGCGCACGTGTTGTCATCACGGTTTATGACATATAGCCTGGTGACAGACAGACGGACAGTAGAGTCTTAGCAATAGAGTCCCGTTTTTACACTTTGGGTACGGAAACCTAAAAAGTAACCAAGGAACCATATACATTGGACACACGTAGGGAGCTTTTGAAATGTTTACGTTTCCCATTCGTAAAGTGTCCTAACAGCAAAATCCAACTATCTATATCTCTTTCGCTCATTACTTTTCATATGTAAATGTGGTGGTCGAAAATCGTGGGTTCACCCTCGGGTTGTGCTTTAGCTATGAATTTCGGTTAGGGTCCGTTTCATACAGACAAGTGGTTAATAAGGATATTCGCTGACTTTGAATATGTTTGACGAGGATGTATTTTCAAAATGGCATAAAATCGTCAAATGAAGGAGTTTAATAATAAATAATACTTAGTTTTAAAGAACATATTAACTATTTACTTAAATAAAACCAAAATTGGGCGATATCGTGAGAATTTTTTGAGAAAAGTTATCTTAAAAAAGAAAAAAACGTTAAATGCTAAAAAATTTGCATCTTTGGTGACAGATTGCACAAAAACTATAAGTGATAGCACTGTAGTGTGTATAAGAGATTAATAGCAAATTTATTAAGGATCACTTCGTTCCTACACACTTTTTCTGTATCTTGAACGGTTTCCTTAAAAATTGAGAAAACCCGGGTTTCAGGCCCTTTGCGGGGGGGTGGGGGGGTGGGGGGGTGACGCAGAGGGGGGAGGGATGGGGAGGGTTGATGAAAAATAACCTCGGTCCATAACGTACATATCCCAATTTAAAAAAGTCTTCCATTAATTATGCCGTAATTTTAGCTAATTTCCCTTACCTAATGATTGACGCGACAGTATCTCGCCGCGAGATAGACTACCCGTCTTTCTGTATGAATTAAAGGGGGTCGGGTAGTCTATGTCGTGACGAAATACTCTCGCGCCAAACATGTGCTAGCCCGGCTATAATTAGTTTATGTAGCTTCAGATACCATAGTAAAAAAAATACAGCGAATATAAGTTTTTATAGAAAACTTGTTTTTGCTCTATTTCGTTTACGTTTACGAGAGCTATATAAACTAATTACAGACCTAGATATACCTCATGTTATCGTATATGCAAGGTTTCATTAAAATCCAACACGTAGTTTTAAAATGAGAACGAAACTCCGTTTGTATGGGAAGGTGAAATTCGGCCGAGCTTGCCCGGGACTCTTACATGAAGATTACTGTTTACATGGCGGAACAAAAAGTATCATTCATAAGATTAACATATAGGATAGCGTTTACCCCTAAAAGCATCTGCTAATAGGATCAGAGTCACATGGAAAAGCTAGTTACTAAATAAAATACCTAATTCATGCATGTTTGAGAAAGATAGACGCATTTAAAATGGCATGGCGGTAAGAAATTCTGCTTCTTCTGATACAGGCGTTCGTAGGGCTCTGTAGGAAAAAGATAGGAGGGCGAACCATTCGTTCAATCCATTAATTGTAATGCAATTATCAATGATACTACATCAGTTACTAGCGGCGATACTCCTCGCCCCTTTTGGAATGTGGCGAAAATCTCGCACTGACCCTTAATGAAACAAGTTGGTCCAGGCTACAGCTATGTGTTTGTGAAGCTGGAGCTGGTGATGGTGGTGTGATATTAAAGCGAACAGAGGCCTCGCCGGCGAGTTGCGGAGGCATGAGGCGGGGAACATCTTTGTGTTAACGAGTAATATGCGACTTAAGACCTCGGGACGTGAACACTCGCGACGAGTCAAGACAGTAAGGGGCACGACGACTCAGACAGAGAACTCATTGCATCTAACACCATGAAATAGTAACATAGTAAATGAGAAACTTATATCAAATAACAAACACAAACCACAGTATATAATTATGTATAACTAAACAATTCACAATTAACGTCTGGCACGATACTGCAGAGTCGATACACTCTCGATGTGTGCACGGTGCACCGTCGCATCTAGCGGCGGCAGCGGGGACTTGGTCGGAGCCGGAGCGCTAGGCCTCAGACAGGGCGTCGAAAAGAAAGGGGCTAAAGGGCAGGCGAAAGCCGGCACTCCAATGGGTAGGCCTAGTTTTTACAGGCGCCTTCGGGGACATCGGTAAACAATGAATTCGATAGGGTCGTAATCGTACACAATTTCAAACCGTACCACAAAATTCTTACATTGCATATTTCCATTTTAAAAGAACATTTTTACATATATATGATTAAAATAGAATTTTACTACTGCTGTAATGCGACATGCTAAAGACGGTTAAATTTGAGGCGACGGTATAAAAGTTTTACTTTAATAAACGCCTTAAATAAACTCAATTAGAGTTTATTTTTCAAAAGCTTACACCATGGATAATTTTTAACTATCAATATCACATGTACATGGATAAGTGATAGGACGTCATTTAGCCAAATATTCATTAAAATACACTTTAATTAAACTTGTTTAGAATTGATTTTTCAAAAGCTCAAACCATGGATAATTTATAACTGTCTATGTCATTTGTACATAGATAAGTGGTAGAATGTGATTTAACAATCTATTCTTTAAAATACACCTTAAGTTATCGACTTTAAAATTGATTTTTCAAAACCTCATCGCTATCATTTGTCACTTATACGTTATCCTCGCGACTTTATATCCAATTATATCACTTATCAGATATGCCGTCTTTTCACTTATACAATTATAAATGAAATGGTGACAAAGCATCATAGCCCTCCTGACTAACTCTCAGCGGACTTCGGTCCCCAGGCATAACACCCGCCTGGAGAGAGTACTCTCTATTGCCCACTCTCTACACCTACTACATTGGTGACCTTCCGACATTGGACAGCTATGAAGACCTCAAGATCCTGATGACGCCGCCTCGCAGCAAAAACCGTTTCCTCTCTGTGTGCCACCTTGCATGCCTGTACAGTTCTGTACATATGTATTATATCCTGTAAATATCTTGTAAATATTCATGCCTGGCACTCAACTTCTCTCACTCTCTCTCTCTCTCTCCGTTCGCCGCTCTGGCTCTGAGCAACTGCGCTCGTCACACTGGCTCTGAGCAGCTCTGCTCGCCTGTGACTCTGAGCATCTTCGCTCGCCACACTGGCTCGAGCACACACCTGGTTTCGCTGCAAGCTTCATACGTCGTCGCTGACCCCTCCGCTCAAAGGGGGGCTGATGTGGCGTCTCCTCTAGCTGCCACTGTCGACGTCATTGAACAGATGGCGTTAGGGAGCTAGAACGCAATTAGCTAGAAGCCTACATCGCGGTTACGAAGTTTCAAATGTCACTTACTATATATACTCCTTCTGACTAACTCTCAGCGGACTTCGGTCCCCAGGCATAACACCCGCCTGGAGAGAGTACTCTCTATTGCCCTCTCTCTTACTACTTACCACAATATCTATCTTTGTTATATGGAAATAGCGCCTTATTGACAACCGACAATAAGTACCCTTTTGATTTAGAATGGCACATATATGTAATACATATTATAATTATATAATGACGCAGTCATAGAAGCATGACTGCCCTTCTCCGGTCTAGTCAAGGTCTTCAAATCGCTATTAATTAAACGTATAGGTAGTATTAAGAGGCAACAGGAGTGGTCATTTCTCCATACAAACGTACTCGACTGTTTCCTCCGTGGTTTTTGTAGCTAGAGCAATGTTTTTTTTTAACACAGATTATTATTATTAATATCTGTGTCGGACTGTTTTGCTTTTTTTATATATTTTTGTTTTTTTAAGGCGAGGCGCTAGAGCACTTATTCGCAAAAACGGCCTAATTTACTAGGCCGCAAAGAGAAACATGGTATTCAAAACTGACATCAATAAAATTAGCCTAAAAACCGGCCAAGTGCGAATCGGACTCGCGCACCGAGGGTTCCGTACTTTTTAGTATTTGTTGTTATAGCGGCAACAGAAATACATCATCTGTGAAAATTTCAACTGTCTAGCTATCACGGTTCATTAGATACAGCTTGGTGACAGACAGACAGACGGACAGCGGAGTCTTAGCAATAGGGTCCCGTTTTTACCCTTTAGGTACAAAACCCAAAAAAGCAAAACAGTCCGACACATTTCCGACTTCTGTCACAGGTATAAATAAATAAATAAAAATAAAAAAGCAATTTATTCCTTAATATCGTTACAATATTATAAGAGAAATATCGAATTAATAGTGCATGCATAACATATACTTTATATTTTAAATTTTAAATAATTTACTCCACAAAATAATTATTTAACATTTTTTCATTATGTTGATTTTAATATAATTTATAATTCAATTATTTTAATAAAATTTAATTTTTCAATTTGGTGTATAAATTATGTCTTAGATATTAAGGACCTCTCTCGAGTATAGGCCTCCTCCAACTCCTTCCATTTATCTCTAGTTTTTGCTTCTTCAATCCAGTGTTTTCCTGCTATTTTAGTAATTTCATCTGACCATCTTTCTAATGGTTTTCCTTGCCTTCGTCACAGGTATCTCATACTTACTAGAAGACTCCAACCTTTAACCTATTATTAACAAATAAACATTTTTTCATTTCATTTTCATATAATTTCATTGCCATTTCGATCTCAAGTTATACTTAAGTTAAATTTAAGCGTTTTTGAATAAATTTCTTCTATTCTATTATAAAATTTCGTTACATTTGGTTAAGTTTTGAAGGAGGAAACAGTCGAGTACGAAACCTCGTTTTTAGATTTTAACGCAGGATTTTTCATTTAAAATATTTAAATCTCAGCTCCTGTATCATCTTAACGTATATATACTATATATAGTATTAAGACCCCAAGGTCCCTCTCAAGCGAGGTTAGTTCATATTGCAATTATTAGTATATTACTGGGGAATATTTGAATAATTTAATTTTGAATACGTTGTAATTAAAAGGATATAAAATAATAATAATATAAACACTCCAGTAGCCGTACCATAAGTTGACAGTTTACGTTAGCGACTGCATAAACTCGATCTCGCTCGCACTGATGTATTGGTGCGATAGTGGGAAAGCGATCGAGTTCTATGGTTTGATGCCAAAACGGCATCAACTCATGGCGCAAAATACTGGTTCTCTGTGCCATCAGTTCTATACATTAGTAATAATAGTAGTAGTAGGTATGTTTTTATATGGAATAGCTAGCTGTCACGTAAAATGTTTGTAGTCATTTTTAGGGTTCCTTACCCAAAGGGTAAATACGGGACCCTATTACTAAGACTCCACTGTCCGTCTGTCTGTCACCAGGCTGTATCTCATGAACCGTGAAAGCTAGACAGTTGAAATTTTCACAGATGATGTATTTCTGTTGCCGCTATAACTATAACAACAAATACTAAAAAGTACGGAACCCTCGCTGGGCGAGTCCGACTCGCACTTACGGTTTTTAGATATGTAACATTGTAGTAAAAAAAATACGGAAAAAATACTATTTTACAAGTTTTTTTTTAATTAAGCCCAACCAAAAGACGCTTGAAGTTGAAGGAACTGTCATAGCCCATCATTCCACGCGAGAGTTATAGAAGATATAAGTGCAACCATTATATCAATACTGTTTGAACTCACCTGCGCCTAGGGTTGCCATATGGAAGAATTAAATGTCCTGATAAAAATCCTGACATTTCTTGTAACAGAGATTTGGCGTAGCTTGAATGACGTTGACGCCACGGCGGCGCGCTGCACTCTTTTTATGAGGTTATTCCTAAAAATTCTGACACTTGCCAAGTCCGGCCGCAAGCCGGACAAACGGTCAAAAAACCTGACATGTCCGGACAAATCCTGACGTATGGCAACCCTTTACGCTTGGGATATAATAGACATGTATTTTGTATTCTAATGATTATTGATTACCTCATTAGTGTTTATTGTCTCAAATCATGCATTTACATTGATACTTATGCAAGTATCAATGTAAATGTTCGATCGATGCATGCATATTCATGAATATACATAAACTACGTTTGAGGAAACTTAGCGGTTCATATTTCTGGGTTTTTCCGCTGTGGTTTTATACAGTTATGTAAGAATGCGGCGAGAAATAGTAATTGAGGTTGTAAGTCTGCGTGTAAGGCTATGTCATAGTTCATAGTGTATTATGACAATATTATTTGCCGGTACTGACTAGTGTTTTTGCCCACAGGTGCAGTGTGTGTGCAGTGATAGTGCGTTATGTGCGGAGTGTCGCAAACCAGCAGCTAGCGTCAGCCTGCCCCGGCATGCGCTACTAGCCATGCCAGCGTCCGGGTCATGGCGCAGTATACACAGAGGACACAGCCGATGCACAGGTAAGAACAATAGGCAAACCAGCAGCTAGCGTCAGCCTGCCCCGGCATGCGCTACTAGCCATGCCAGCGTCCGGGTCATGGCGCAGTATACACAGAGGACACAGCCGATGCACAGGTAAGAACAATAGGCAAACCAGCAGCTAGCGTCAGCCTGCCCCGGCATGCGCTACTAGCCATGCCAGCGTCCGGGTCATGGCGCAGTATACACAGAGGACACAACCTATACATGGCGCAGTCCTCAAGCAGTTAGTTAGCATCATTGTTGTTCCTTTCAAATTTTGGGGTTGCCGTATTAGTTTTAAATTGTATCAGGAACAGGACTGGTTCTGGCACAACTACATGTTTCTGTTTAATGACAGGTCAGAATGTGCAGTGCTCGTTCGAGGTAGCGTCAGTCTGGTATGTCTCACAACCTATCCCTAGGTTATGGTAAGAAATTTGGGTAATATTCGCTATGAATTCATAGAATATAAACATTCTTTCTGGTCATTTTATGTGTTATTATAGTTAGCTTTGGTACAAGTGGTTGCCAATGATTTCTTATGAGATTGATAGGTATTTGGTAATCATTAGTTTTCACTCGACAAAGTGGCAACAAAGCAAAGACTCTACAAAGCAAGGAATGTAGATTATATAACCGTTACCCTCTCCTAAATCTTTCCTTTACCCGATTTAACTTATTCAAACCTTTTCAGAATCCCATCCCAACCTATCCACGAAGATCCCGATATCCAGAATACAAGAATCCCGAAGGCCATTTTTATGAATGAAAAAGGAATTAGGTTGTGTAAGAGACACTACGGTAAAAATTGAATTCATACACCTCAGCCACATACTCGACGAGTGGCATGAGAAATAGCGAGGGAAGTAGACAGAGACGTAATAGTGTGGCCGCGCTACTCGTCATCAGGCGCCATACTGCCCTGCATACTTCCCTTACTTCTTCCCATACCACTCGTCGAGTACGTGGCCGGGGTAATACAGTCTCATGCCCCGCGCTATGTTCCTCTTACCCTATCTGACCTTGGGGTGGGGTCCAGCCAAGTGGGAATCGTTTATAGAAATTGCTAATCGAAACTTAAACAATGTATAGAAATTATCAAATGACTTTTCTTTCGCATCTTGACAGCTCGATACTTTTTTGCTTTTCGATTTTCATTTTGGCAAAACGTTTTCCACCTTAGCTTCGCCTTCGCCTTAACTTCGTTTCGTCTGAATCTCATTTTACCAAAACAAAACTCAGTATATCCAATGTTAACAAGCTTTATTATTTTAAAGAGCAAATCTTTCCATAACGAGTGACATGATTTCCGTATTCTGTGTACAGACAAAATATATTTTTAGTTATTTACACTTTTGCACCTTACTCCTTCGTAATAAGGCGAAAATGTACTAAAATCTGTGAAGTCGAGTGTATAATGTACATAGCTCGAGGCATGTAGTATGTAGCTACTAGGTTGGATTACATTTGCAAATTTAATATTATGTTTAGACGGAAAGGAAGGTTGTTGTATTTTTTCCCGGGCTCGTCGCTTGGAATTAATATTAAGACTTTTGGATAAACCTTGTATGTGGAAATCTGAAAATGTGTTTGGCATTTGTAAATTTAAATAATTTGTAATATTTATATGAAATATGGAGTCTTTGGAAAGCGAAAAAAATGTATATAGTTTGGGATTCAAAAACATAGTATTTTTCGAAATGTTTGGTCATCCAGGGGACCATTTCTCGAAAGGTTGTGTGTGTTGTCATGGTAACCCATGCGGTTTGACAGTTCGTTGACTAATTTTAGACACCGATTAATGTAATATGATTATTGTTTGTGTAAAACTAATTAGATTAGTTCGTTTTTCAGTTCAGTTAATGGCTTCATTTGTGATAAGATAAGAGTTTCATATTTCACTTGTAAACAACTCCCAAATTGACGAGTTGATTAGCGTTAATAATGGCGCCAGCAGACGTCATTCCATACCATAGAGAAATGCCAAAATGTTCATACAAGCAAAGTTTTTCTACAGTCGGCTTCAGATATATCGGAGCGAGGTGCTAAAAATATCTATCTAATAAAATCGAATTATCTATCTATGGGTGTTTATTTGTGACGTTTTCAATCAAAAGGCACCACATTGTCGCTTACCATAAGGGCGAAATTGAATTATATCTTTATACGAATAACCTGTCAGAGCGTCCTTATGGCAAGCGACAATGGTACCTTTTGATTGAAAACGGCACATTTAGTCACCTGCAATAATTTACGGGCTGAATATAATATAGGTCATACTGAGCAACTCTTACTATGAGACCAACCCCGAAATCGCGAAATAAAATTTCACTCTCATAGAAAATGTCAAGGTCGGACAGCCAAAATGTATGAAACAGCTATTTTTCTGCGATTTCGGGGTCGGTTCCATAGTAAGAGTTGCCCAGTATGACTTATACCTATATATTCACCCCGTAAATTATTGCAGGTGAGTAAATAATCTACATATGTGATGTTTTCAACCAAAAAGTTCGAAAAATAATCTTACGGCCTTACAAATAGTTACTCACTCTCTATAATAAAGATACGTTGCGCACTTATAGTGTAAATGACAACCAAAATGACAGTTCAGGGTCCAGGCCCGTCGTGTTTGAGTCAATAATATCCCCACATCCTGTTTATAGTGTTTATGTCAATGATCTCACGACCTTGAGACGAGCTAACAGGGACGAAACAGTCTAAATCTGATAATGAACAACTAATTGGGGTCACTGAACCCTTATCTCTACGCGTAGTTTTCTGGTCATTCGAGGACGTAGGTATTAAACAATATAACAATATTAGTGAATTTTGTGATGCAATTCATTAATAATCAGATTAGAGATTAAGGTAATTTTTGTCAAGCATTTGATCGGTGTTTGTCATATCTTAAAAATGGCACGCACACGCCAACGTCATTGGTACTAGCAAATCATACTTGACAGGAGGAATTTTAACAGCATAAGTAGAGTACATAGACATAGTATATATACAAGTATAAGTTAGTACAGTAAAAGTTCTATGCCGGGGGTGTCAAATATCTGCAGCTGACTGGACGGCTAGGAGGATATAATATAACCAAACGTAGCGCCTTGTCTGTAATTTTCTGTACAAAAAAGTCTGCCGATTTTTGGAATTGTAAATGTATACGTAACGTAAAAATAGCCATGTCAAATGGTTTATAATCCGTCCCCTGCCTGATATACGGCCACATCTCAAAATTTATTATTATTGAAGATTCAACCTTAATTAAAAATAATAAAGTTAAGTTTCCAATAATTATTATAAATTTTGAGATGTGGCCATATAGCAGGCAGGGGCACAAAGAGTATAAATAAACAGTCAGTTCTGAAACTTTCGCATCACGTTACTATCACGACAACGCAAAAGAACATTGAATCGTAAAAAAAAATATAGGCATAACCGGTTCGCCGCCATTTGAAAGTGTCACGTTGTCAAAAGCGCAGAGGTTTCAGACATGTTCGTGTCGCGCAACTCGCGCAACGTAGGTAAACATGTTATGTTGTTATGTACATGATGCAATTGAAATAAGAAATGAGTTGCTTAACTTCTAGTACAGCGGCCAGATGGCCTAAAACACCATTCGATGTGACTGTACACTGTACAGTGTACAGTATATTACTACCGACAAGTGGTATCGTTGTGTTCGGTAGTCGACTGAGTACGAAATAAGAACTTGTCACTTTCTAAGAGTGTGGGGGGGATAACTGTGACGTCACAAAATCGGCAGTACAAAGTTTTTAACTTTTTTCTTTTAAACATACCATGTGGGGTACCAAATGAAAGGGCATTGTGAGTAGATTACAAATATAAATATACTTGTCGGTAGTATACTATACAGTCACATCGAATGGTGTTTTAGGCCATCTACTGGCCGCTGTACTATTCACACTTGCGTAAATCCATCTGTCAGATTATACTCTTAAAAGTTAGGTACTAGGTATACCTACGATCTAGATTGGGCGAACAAGCGATCGCTGATTGCGTTCGTTACAACATCGGTCGGTCGGCCATGACTCTGCCAAGGCGAACAGAAACTCGCGTCCAATTCAATGTTATTGTACAAAAACTCATTAATAATACTCATTAAACGCTCTTGAATGAGGTTTGCGTATTTACGTAACATTTTCGTATTTTGACGACGTATTTCGATTTTTTATGTTTTCCAATTTTCCGAGGGGTAAGTATTTAATAAAAAAATCTTACTATACTGATCTGTCACCCTGTAATTTTAATAACAAAACTTCCGTGAGACACAGACATATTAAATATATTAATAACGGGTCACTCACCCTGTACATGAGAATCAGGCTTTACCTATCTGACTCTAAACGTCTAAACAAAACACAATCATTAACTTTTTAAATAGACTAAGGTACAGTCTGGCAAAAAAGAGTAGAAATTAAAAAGTGGAAACACTGTAGTGTCGTCCCTTTCAAATCAATCTAAGAACACGACGCTACAGTGTTGCCAGTTTTTAATTTCTACTCTTTTTTGCCAGACTGTACGCTGCCATATGACGGTACACAATAGAAGGTATTTTTCAGTGTTTATTATCTGTGCTGTGATTGACGACTGGCTGACAGCCAGTTGTTTTGAACACTTCTATTTATTCTAAAATACACCCTACTTGTCAGTAAAAAAAATGTCTATGGGAATTCAACTCATCGCACCTACATTTTTTAAATTTGCCGCTTTTTTCTACTGACAAGTGACAAGGTACCTGTGCCAGAGTATATCTGACGAATTAAGAGTTGGGTATTTTTCCGTACATGCAGTACACACCTAACTAAGTACATATTTAACATTTAAAAATAAAATATTCGGAAAACAGCTTAAAAATTAACTGCCTATTTGACTAACAACTTAAAATAACTACCTTGCAACAAAAGTAAACGCATGCGATTATGATACATCGTTCTGGGCTTCTGATCGATCAATGAGGGCTATCGTTTTTTTGCTCACCAGTTGGCGCCTCTGTTAATGGTGGTCCAAAAGACTAAAGAACAGCTGGCACCTTCGAGTACGAATTGCAGTGAAGGAAAAGTTTTCTTAAATATTCAAGCGAATTGAAACCATTTTACAAAAATACTTACATAACTGAAGTTCACAAAAAAAATTGTTTTCCTCTAGTTCGCCCAAATGGAGCAGATATTTTAACACAAAATTAATATGATGCTGTGCCGGCCTAGGAATAGCGGTGACCCGTTGTGTCTAGACCGTCTATTTAAACTAGTTTTTATTACCTCCCAGTTTGCCTATGTGACCGCAAAGTTAAAATAATCTTGTTACCAGCGCTTCGCAGAGTGAAAATACCTAAGGCAATAAGGCAAATAAATCAGCTAAATAATTTTGTTTCGTAAATTTAATGCCTCCATTTCTATGATCACTTACGGATTTGAGTCGAACAAAGTGAGATTGCAAATGCCATGAAGAGTTTGGTCCGACTCTAAGGACCCAATTTGTCAGAAAGTTAAAAATAAATTTTCGTCGATGGAGATATATTATTCGAATTTCACATGACATAACGGATGTTGTGACTGTTGTGAGTTTGAGTTGTTCGAAATACAACATATCGTCAGGTTGGAGTTGTTACAAAAATGACCCCATTTCCAACAACAAAATATTCATGTGCGCTTTATCTATTCACTAACACCAACACCGGTACAAAAGCAGCTGATCAGTGATCTTGTTCGTACGATGCGACGTTGCCGGGCCTCATGGAACGTGCCACGTTGCCGCTCCGTGCGCGCTGAGTAAATATTCGAATTTCGAACTTGTTTGGCAATGCGAATCGGCAAGTTCTCGTCTCGAGTGATAGATGGGAATATTGGGAATGAATTTACGTATTTCCATCTCTGCTGATGCTGAGCGACAAATGGAGATGCGAATTTATTGACTTAAATGAAATTACACGTCTAATTTTTAACATGTATAGGCTACATAAGGCGTCCTTGCTCGTAAGAAAGGGCTTTCTAAAAATAGGCTTTTACGAATTATCTGGGCTCTACCATATACATTGCTGATTTTAATCAATTTTAAATAGGTATGTTTGTTTTTAAAATAGGATTTAATTCACTTTGATAAGTACCTTATTCATAATATAGAATAGGTAATATTGAAAAAATCCCACGTAGACGAAACGGACGCGTTTAATTTTTTTTTATTAAATTGGTGTCAGTTTTAAATACCATGCTTCTCTTTGCGGCCTAGTAAATAAAGGCGATTTTTTCCAAATATTTGAAGTGCTCTAGCTACTTAAAAAACAAAAAATATCAAAGAAAGCAAGACAATCAGACACAGATATTAATAATAATTATCTGTGTTCAAAAAATCATTGCTCTAGCTTCAAAAACCACGGAGGAAACAGTCGAGTACGTTTGTATGGAGAAATGACCACTCCTGTTGCCTCTTAATGCGAATTCCTTTAAGTCGTGTGAGAACATTTTAACGGTACACACCAATTAATTTAAACCAGTACCTTAATTTTGGCTCTGTGGTTTTGGTTAATTAGCCGAAGTTGAAGACAGGTTTTTACTCTGTGGTTATAATTAATAATGGGGTTGGCCGGTCGAAATAATTAGCAGATGGCGCCAGCATAGCTTGCTCTGTCAATCCCTAGAATTGTGTCAAATGTTTGTTTTTTTAATGCCCTGGATACCAGCTCTTTAAGCCAAATCTCATAGAAAAAGGGGGCAAGCTATGATGGCGCCATCTCTGCAAACCTTTGACAGTTGCCAACCCCATAGGTGGGAAGTTGGAAAAAGTACAGATTAAAAATGGTTGGATAGGGATGTGAAAAGATGAACTGAACGAATGTTTTTTTTTTCTTAAATCATATAGCAATATCTGCCATGTCCATGTCCTTGATAAAATGAGTGACTCGTCGCCGTATTACTGCCGCGCATTTTATCAAAGAAATTGACAGATACAGCGGCGCGGCGATAACAACAACGCCGCAAGCCGCAACAGTAATTCAGCTGCAGTTGAGATCCGAAAGTCACCTTTAAATAGTGGCCTGGCCTTTTCTAGAAAAGTCTCTAGATTTTCGCTCATGTCATCTCGTCACAACAACTACCCCCAACACTTTCGAACTTTACTTACCTCATATGTCAGTGTCTCATATATTTGTGTTCATGCATTGATACCATATTCGCCCATTAGGCCAAGCAATAAGAAGGTATAGAGGGAAATGTTCGGAACACAATTTTTAACTTCGTAGCTTTGTTTCGACTAGTTAGGAGATGAACATATCAAAAGTCCCCGACCGTAACCCTGGTGCTGAGGGGGAGAGGGGGATTTGAAGGTTAAATTTTTCGGTTTTTCGATTATATCTCGGAAACTATGGGTCTGAGCGACATGGCCACTATAATATGGCCCTCTATACCTTTTTTTGGGCATTTATTTCCTGGCCTACATATCTGAGATGACATCAGCGAAAAGTAACCTAAAACCCGTTCCGCCGCCCTGCTAAAATACTTTCTTCAGCTTCCGATGATTTTTTTGCCCACGCTAATGACTGCATGAAATATTAAAGTAATAAAAAATTGTAAACGACAAAATTATTTATTATAAAAATCATTAGTAATTATTTTGACTTGTGGCACAATCATTTCCTAATAACAACCTTTATTTTCTTATTTATTAAGGTTTAAGGAATATATTAGCAACTACCTATCTAATGAAATATCACAATCAGTAAATACAAAACAATAGTTCTGTTTACATTTACATTCTCTTAAAACTATCCTGGTTTACTTCTCTTTTCTTTTATGTTAACATTATCGTCAATTTCATCAATGTCAGCATTATATCCTGGTTTAGTTCTCTTTTCCTTTATGTTAACATTATCGTCAGTGTCATCAATGTCATCATCATCAAGTTCACGTTTAATGCTGGTACCTGATGTTGTGGCTTCTTCAACACAGAAATATGGCAAACTCATTTTTACTTTAAACGTTATTTTACGTCCATCCATAAGTGATTCCGAATGTTGCCCATTTTTTTGACGTTCTGTCAACGCCGTCACAATATCGTCCAATACTAGTGCATTCTCTTCAGTTTTTATTTCTGTCCTATTGTTACTTTCACTGACTTTGTCACATGATTGTATATCTGGAAGTTTCGGTGCTGTATGTCTCGTTTGCAGTTTTTGAACAGCTATCGTAGGTAATGTGGGTATATTCTTTCTAAAATTCCTTAGTTTAGGAGCTTGAGGTGTTTCAACGGGCTTTGCAGTTTTAAAAATGTCCCCTGCTGGAGCTATGTATCCGGTTCTAGGCGTGTTAGTTGAAACAATCGGCGCGGGTTTGTTTAAGTGTTTAGAAGCAACATTATGTTGTGTAGGGGAGTAGTAAGCTGTGGGCTGTATGTCAATAATGTCTATAGAGGTTCTACTTAGTTTACGCATCATCAGATCTGTCGTCGATGTACCTTTGCTAAGTTGATTCTCAACCAGATCTGCCGTTGAAGTGCTTTTCTCCTCAGTGTTAGTGTTTTGATCTGTACTTGTCCCTTTGCTTACAATGTGAAGGACTGGTATACCTTTGTCTATGTTGCGCCTGGAGATGTGTGCCTCGCAGACGTAGTAAAAATCTAGCAGGTTGCGTCTGTCTTCGTTGAGGTCGGCGAGGATGTCTGGGCGATTTAGAGCTCGTAACCATTCTTTCGCTCTAAAAAAACAGTTAGTTTTCCATATCAACTTAATTTACACAATTAGAGATAGACTTATAGGTATATATGTAATAAGTACCTACATTATGCACAAGGTGAATCTTACCGTTGCTTACACGCGGGGAAATTGAAGAATCTGATTCCGGGACCGCTCTTTGCTTTGCAACCGTACGCGCAGCAACGTTTCATTATTTTACGTAAATTTTTATTTCGAGCGAACTTTACATCCGCTCACGGAGGTAGCTGGGCGCGGAATGGCGTTCAGTTTTACTCTTCACTCGCAACGTTTCAACCAATCGAAATCGTCGTGTGATAAAAGAGTAACTGCCAACTTAAATTCACAAGAATGTCGTCTTTATAACACCGTGATAAGGTTCAAATTGAAACGAACGGCATGAAGTTGTAAAACATTCCGTATCTAAACGGCCGGGCCAAAGTTCTGGTAGACGTAGGACGCTCAATACAACTTGATACTTGAACGGTGCTTTAATCTTACAATTAGATTATCATTTCATTTTCAATGAGCGAATGTAACAAAAACATTGAAAATACTGATTTACTTATTAATTGGTCATTCTAATTAATCCAGCTTACTGCTTAATCTCGGGTCCAGAATAAAATGCTATTAATATTTAGTATTAATCCTTATATTTTAAATCAATTAGAGTTTATTTTATTTACCAGGGTGCTTGCTGTCTCAATTATATTTTTACATAGGTAATTATCATTATTTTAAACGGTAGTCACTTTATTATAATTTTAGATACGAGCTTATTCAGAATGTAGTAAGTAATCGAATTTAAAGAATTTGAGTTTTAATGTAGTAAGTAGGTAATTACGAAATACATTCTACAACAATTGTTACACCTAAAATGTTAATAAAGTTAAATGATTTTTAGGGTTCCTTAGTCACCTAGGAACCCTTAGTTTCGCCCTGTCCGTCCGCGCCCGAGGCTTTGCTCCGTGACCGTTAGTGCTAGAAAGCTGTAATTTGACATGGATATATAAATCAACCATAACGACAAGGTGGTCAATTAAAAAAAAATTGAAAAAAAAGTCCTCACCTACTCGTAAAGTGGGGATATTTTTTTGGCTATAAATGTATGATTTGGGTTGTCGTTGGATATCTTTTAAAACTGATAGGGGTCTTAAACGATTATATGTGCCATTTTCAACCAAAAGGGTACTTATTGTCTCTTGTCAGTAAGGAGTTATTTCCATATGGCTTCAATTAGAAATCAACCTTATCGACAAGCGACAATGTGGTACCTTTTGGTTGAAACGTCACATATTTTGATAAAGTGAATAATTTTGGATATAGGTAATTAACTGAACTGAACATGGCCCGACATGATCTTGGCCGGTTTTTTAAACTGTTGTTAGACGGACTAACATAAACCGTATTTATATATAGTAGTGTGACTACTTAAAAACCTTCTTGAGCTTACCGTGGGACTTAGAAGAATGTCCCTATAATATTTATTAAAAAAGAAAATAAAAAGAAAAAAAAGAACAAATAAAAAATATTTTATAAAATAATTTGATTTGTTCCGTACTGTACTGTACTGTGCGATTCTCGTATGCCAATAAAAATCAAGGGTAACGTCTACAAAAGGGCAGTAAGACCAGCCTTGTTGTATGGTTCGGAGTGTTGGCCGATGAGGAAGACTGACGAACAAAAAATCCACACTACGCAAATGAATATGCTGCGTTGGTCCGGAGGAGTATCAAGAATGGATAAAATAAGGAACCAGTATATCCTGGGTACTTTTAAGGTTGCAAAGGTTCAAGAAAAACTAAGAGAGAACCGCATGCGCTGGTGCGGACATGTAATGAGGCGGGATGATAGCCACATGACTAAAAGAGTTCTCAAAATAGAAGAAGGAAAAAGAGGGCGAGGACGACCACCAATCACCTGGATGCAAACCCTAAAAAACGATATGAAGGAAAGCAGTACAACAGAGGAGACAACCCACGATCGTGCGATGTGGCGCAGGATTACTAGGAGGGCTGACCCCAAATAAACTGGGATAATAGCCAGGACAAAGAAGAAGAAGAATTTGATTTGTTCCCAAAGTTGTGTAACGTAAACCGTTCAATAATATGACAAAATGTTCTATAAATAAAGCTAACAAACGCATTATTTAGGTTTTTTTTGTAAACAAACTTTTCGACTTTTCAAAGATCAAATTATGTCGGCCGCACTACACAGTACACAGTCTACACTCCACACGGATAGCGAAGTGCTGTGTTTAAATTTGAACCATATAGCGTGAGACATAAATATGAATATTGTACGAAAGTTATAGGTGCTTCTACACGACGAGTTGCATACCATGTTCTTTTTGAATACCACGTGCGTGGTAAACAAACGTACAGCCAACCAAATGTTAAGGCTATGGTTGCCTGTAATTACTGATTATTACCAAGACGTCACATGCCGTTAAAAACCGGCCAAGTGCAAGTCGGACAGTCGCGCACGAAGGGTTCCGTGCCATTACGCAAAAAAAACACCAAAAAAAACACGTTTGTTGTATGGGAGCCCCACTTAAATATTTATTTAATTCTGTTTTTAGCATTTGTTGTTATAGCGGCAACAGAAATACATCATCTGTGAAAATTTCAACTGTCTAGCTATCACCGTTCAAGAGATACAGCCTCGTGACAGACGGACAGACAAACAGACAGCAGTCTTAGTAATAGGGGTTTTTACCCTTTGGGTACGGAACCCTAAAAATATGTTGGTGTAAAACTGTTTGATATTTGTTATGGAATAAAGAACAAAAATTATGAACGATCTTTTAGAACGAGAACAGCACAACTACAGTGGCAAAAAAGAGTAGAAATTAAAAAGTAGCAACACTGTAGTGTCGTCCCTTTCAAATCAATCTTAAGAAAAACGGGACGACGCTACAGTGTTGCCACTTTATAATTTCTACTCTTTTTCGCCAGAATGTAACCTAGAATTTGATAGAAGACGCAATCTCATTTCACACTAATTTTAACGCGTGACTTTGACAAATAGGTACAAGATTTCATTCACATAACAAATACACCTATAAATACTTACTACTCCATCGCAAAACGTAGCTAGTTATACGTATACCCAGGCGTTATCACTAATGTTATCACGGCACGTCGGGATCGATCGGCGCGACGTTGCCGCTCCGTGCGTATTATTATTTTGTTGGCAGTTGCGTCACCGTTTTTTAACCATTGTCTGTTCTTCATTAATCACAGTGTTGGCGCATTGTTTTTGAGTCCGGTTAATTTGTTAGTTAATATAAACTCGTTTTTTTTTTAGTTTGGAGGATGTACGACCGAAATAAGTACCTACTACCTACATGAAAAATCTTAAATCTCCAAGGTTGCAAAGCTAAAAAACTACCAAATTTTATTCCTTAATCGAAACGCATAAGTGTATAGTTGGTCAAACGAGATTGGCAGTAAATAAGAACTAAAAACTATACCTACTCATCCTTTTTTTGGGTGCTAGTACTAGTGTAAGACAAAGATAGTATGATTATCTCTGTCTCATTTATGAGACAGTCCTTTGACAAACTATATTTTCGGTCTACTTAAATAGGTACGTGCGTAGATTCAAAATTTTCGATGTCCTTTATAACGGACTCAATTTTGTACTCTGCATAGTCTGCATTGAATGTCCTTTATAATGAACACTACTCGGCGTAGTAGATTTAAGCTTTTTTCTAGACTGAAATCAATGTGTTAGCCCTGGGCTTTTATGATTTAAATACCTACTCAAGTACTCATACAGGTTGGTCCAAAATTCGTTGACATAGATTTTTTACTTCAAACTTCAACATTTATTCAGCAAACAGGCCACAAGGGCACTTACACGAATGAGGGCTAACGCGTATGAATTCGCCGCTAGGGGCGCTAGTGTAGATGGTGGTCTTTTCCATAGTTCGAAATGTCACTTGTCACTTCAGTGACTGACAGCTGTTCTATAGTCTTTTGGACCACCATCAACAGAGGCGCCAACTGGTGAGCAAAGAAACGATAGCCCTCTTACACGTCAACATGAAATATACAAACAAGCAAAAAAAAAACATGCGTACTATGCATGCATCTTGTTGATCTTTTAACACGTATTTGCGTTTGTGTATCAAAGCCAAAGGAGATTATTTTGAATTTGTTTCAGTTATACGATTGTACAATCTGGCAAAAAAGAGTAGAAAGTAAAAAGTGGCAACACTGTAGTGTCGCCCTTTCAAATCAAACTTAGAAAAACGGGACGACACTACAACTGTTGCAACTTTTTAATTATTACTCTTTTTTGCCAGACATTTAAATTTTTAATAAAATTTTGTAAAAGACGGTTAAGTAAGAAAAATTATTCCTTAAAATTTTTTGTTAACGTAATGTGGGATGTAGCTAAATGTCTAGTTGGGTTTGTCTTGAGTCACCTTCCCCTTTTGTACCGTTATCTGCAGAGAGCTTGATATTTTTATTATCCCGAGATATCTGTAGATAACGCCGCTATCGGCCTTTACTGCCTTTTCTGAGCACATTGTCTTTTATGGCTGCCACTGATTGTGCTATTTTCAACCAAAAGGGTACTTATTGTCGCTTGTCAGTAAGGCGTTATTTCCATATAGCTTCAATTAGAAATCAACCTTATCAACAAGCGACAATGTGGTACCCTGATACCTTTTGGTTGAAAACGTCACAATTTTCTTCCTCTTTTACTTATACAAACAGACTTTGTTGTTTCATCCTTGGCCAAATAGATGTTTTCTTCTCAAGAAATTTTATGAATAGGGAGCGTCCATTAATCACGTCATACGAAGTATGGGGGGGGGGGCGTCAGGGCAATATGACGTGTTTTTTTTTTCTTATATTGGGCCAAGCCTAAAAGTGTAATAAGCAGTCAGTTTGTTGAAAACTAGCCAAAATCGTATGACGTGATTAATGGATGGCCACTTTATGCACGAATCACGAGTTTTTATAACACATCGGTGGCTTGATGGTAAGCGATCACCGTAGGCTATCGTCGACTTAAAAATGTACACTCCTAATATTGTCTTCGGTTACCGCGATAGTTACTCATGAAACCCGTTGACCACGAACGCTGTAAAGAGTTCGAAACGTCGGGATGTATTATAAATTCAATATACGCGATATAATCCGTTTTCATAGTTTTATTTAATGTACACTCCTCTTTTGAAGAACCCCATTACTGTATCCCCAGCAAACGTAGATGCATATTTTAAAACGGTACCTATCTGGTTAGGCATTTAAGGCATTTTAAGGTGCGGCTTCTGCACGAAAATTAAATTCTGTTAGCTAATTTCTAAAAATGCCACATAAAACCGGTATTTGTTTTATTGACAATTTCAGCGTGGCACTTATAACATACCTATTTTATGGTGAATTGGTGAACTAGTACCTAAATGTTGTAAATGATCTTGAAGACATCATATTTATGTACAACTACATACCTAACCTTCCCATTTTATTTGCTGTTAATCTAAACTTTGTAATGATCAACCCTTTCACCCTTTTAATAATTATTAACACGCCGACAAAGTTTATTAATTACCTGGTCCAAGGTCATCGTTCCTGCGCGATTCGTCGAATAAATAGAGAAATAGCTCCTACCGTACACCACGATGCCGCGAGCCGTTCTATCGATCGCCACTTTCGCGCGACGTTGCCAGCTCGCACGCACCGCCACGGACTATTTAGAAAGATTATGACAAGTGTCAATGTAGTGAATGTTCTAGGATGCCTGTCAGAGGCTAGCGTCATTTTTGTTTTTGTTTTGACGGCATATAAATCATACAATAAAAGTTAGACGTTTTAAAATGTGAAAGTACTAAAGTGGAAAGCGTTTTAGTGATCCGTTGAATACACTTACCAAACCTTACTGATGATGAAACTTGACAATTTCTTTGAAATGCGCATTAATCGATCAAGAATTCTATTTTTTTGTGCGTAGTTTTTTTGCGATACATGAGGATGAGTCAATCGCGGATGTGGAAGCGCGTTTGTTGCTACAAATGCTACACCTTTAATGCCACGAGTGTATTAACTGAACTGACTCATTATAAGAATTCTTCATAGTATTCTTACATTTCTTCCGCACATGTAAGTTATTAATACGTCAGTCACACGACTCACACGAGGTCTTTATAGTTTTGTAAGAATTGCAAGATAGGTTTTAAATGCTATGTAATGTATAGTATAGGTAATTACTAAGGTACAAATACTTACATTTTAAGTACTCTTCCAGTTTTATCTATGACGTAGGTTACGATGTGGTATGAACTCTGAATCATGTTGCATTTAGACGGTGGTAAACAACAAACATATTATATGACACATAGTAGGTGAAACAGTAGAATGGATTGGATTTATGTGATCTTGATGGATGTTTCCTGTACGAGTTTGTCACCGTCATGTAGGATCATGTCATGTAAACTGTCACTGTGGAGTACAATTATTATGCAAAAATTCCCCAAGTATTTGGTATACCAATTACGTTTACGTTTGTTACTTTTCTGAGATTTAGAGGAACAATTTAGCTGGGATACTATATGTTACTCTAAGCTTCGCGTTATATGAGCTTGCATATGTTTATCAAGCTAAATATACAGTAAAAGTTTTCTGTAAAACCGGAACACTGTTTTTTGATTACATTATTTAGACTAATTTATTTAAATTTGTTAGATTTTATAAATACCTAGTTTAGAAGGGAAACAACGGTGTAGGTGGTTAGATATCTATAAGTTTTCTAAATTTGTATTGTAGCATAAAGAAAACGAATATTTTAATAAACTTATCTTTATTGGAATGAGACATAAAGCTATAAGTATTTACATTACAAAAACTATAGTGATAGTAAATGTATCAATTAGTAATCCTATCTAAGTGGCAGCTCATGCCAAGCGTAAGTAGTCCGTATTACCAACACTAGCTACTCGACTTTGTTTGTGCAATTCTTATGTTTTTTATAAAGGTAATAACTTGACTTCGGAACTCTAATTTTTGATCCAGATCGAATCCCCTAACCGCTGGTAGTAGCGACTCGAAAAATGATCTATCCTCGTCCTCCGCAGGTACAGTAAACGAGGTCTCTGCGAAGGGCGTCATCGGAGGCGGCGTATCCACGAATTCTAGAGTGGGCTCAGTCTTGACGTTTGCGATCCGTTTCCTTTTTAAATTGTTTATGGTTGAAGGTGGGTCGTCGTCGGCGTCGCTCCAGTTGCAATCGTTCAAAACTTGGAAGCGTCGTCTCTTGTTTTTCCTTTTGCGGTCATCGTCAGCGTCGCTTTCCTCCCACAACTGATTTGAATTCGAGTCGTTCTCCTCCGCTTCGCTCCCCGAGCCTTTGTAAACTGCGTTTAGGAACGATAGATGTTTAGCGTACATGTATCCCTTCTTCCCATCGGGTTTTTTCATGTTCCTTACGAAGGAGTCTCGTATGTTGCGCCATTTGCCGTGTAGTTTTCTGTCTGAAAGCAATAAAATGTTTAGTGGTCGGTTCGAGCGGATGTGGTTCTTGGAATTTTGTTCTTTTTATATGGCTTAGGATAAGTGTTTGAAGTTCTATAGCCCTTTGCCAACAACGTTGTAACAGTTATAGCCAGACAATAGGCATATACACATTTTAAATTGTATAAGACTGACATTTGTTCATACATTTCCTACTGTTTTGTTGCAAGCTGGCCGAGTCTCATATTTTAAAAGATTTCGCAAGTTGCAGAAGCAATCAGAACGCAAGGTATAAACCGGTTGAGTGTTTACGCGCGTGGGCGCTAGTCGTTCTGTGTACGAACCAACCACGTCCTGTCGACCCTGTCTAAATACGACACCCTTTGTACAATAAGACTAACACAGCTGTATAGTATACTATCACGGAATTCAATAGAAGGGTATGGCAAAATACACAGGTACAGTTAATGGAATTTGTTTAAGCCGCCTGTAGATGACAGTGTCATGTGTCATCTAAAGGTAGGAATCTCGTCACGTGAAGACTATTGGTAGTATAAGTACATAAGTTGAATTGAGCGTGACCTATAACAACAATCACATTGTTGTACCTACAACTAATCACAGAATACTTAAGTTTGAAGTCATAATAATATCACTACTTGTCCTTCTTGTAGGACAATGTGCGCATAAAGTGTGACCGCGGACATAAAATCCAAGCGTACGTATTCGAGTAAAATAACAGCAAAACGCAAAACCTCCAACTTCTTATAAACACCGTTTTGTATCCTACTTTTTGTTTCTTCAGTCATACTACCTATAGTAAATTCGTGACGACATAAAAAATAAACGACACTCACAAACATCGTTTTTGTCTATCTCCGGCATCTCATCAAACTCCTCAATAAACAATCGAGCGACTTCGCCCCACGCTCGATTCTTCCGAGTCTTATGGCGGTTATCTTCGTGCGTCAAGTCCCATATCTCTGGGTGTTTCTTCACTTCGTTTATGAACGACTCGACGTCGAGGCAGTACGACATGGCGGTTGCGCTGCGTGGCCTGCGTACCGCGCGCGTCTCGCGACTGGCCCGCTGCGCGGCCGCGGCGGACTGAGCCGGTGAGCTGGCAACGTCGCAAAAATAGGGTTTTGAATGAAATTGATAAGTTCGTGTTTGTTTGTACTGCACTTTGTTGGTTGTCGGTATCGGTATGAATAGTTAGAGAAATATTGTGAAGGAATTGGAAAATGCAGTGGCGTGTGGCACACATTTTCATACTCGTATACTATACTTAAATAGCCGATTACTCGTAGCATAGACATGTTTCTGATTTACAATTGACTGATTTAATTAATTAAGAAATTTATTACAGTAGAACAAGTAAACATATAACACTACTTAATTACACTATACGAGTAGGTGCAGCTCTGGCTTGAAACCTAGCTTAAAGGATCCTAGTCTTTCAGTGCGAGTAAATATTGACTTTTTCCAACTTTTCCAACCGTATTTTTCAATGTTCTTAAAGGATTGGTGTCGCAATGGTTAAGGGGATCTCTATTTTCAGGGTTTTTTTCCACTACTGCAACTTAAATTAATTTCCACATGCCTGTTTCACGTTTTATGTTTGCATTTAAATATACATCTGTAAATTATATTAAAGGTACTTTATACTTCCCCAAAAAACGTATTTTTATAATAGGTATGGCCCAAATTCTAAAAGTGATTCGTAGCGTGCATTAAATTGCGCAACTTGGAGACGGCGCCAAGTAAAAATTCCTCGACATTACTTTTACCGAAGTTTGCTCCGAGCTTGCCAAGAACGGGAAGTGAGAATTTTCAGAATAAATCTCTACCTAAACGTTGTACTTTAGTAATATTTTCTGAAAGGATTTTAATAAATCTCCGTTATTTCTCTGGTGATATAAAATAATTTGAATTTACGGCTTGTCATCACTCTTAAAAGTGATGTATGTTGTATGTTATAACGGACATTTTTTATTCTATTAGTTGGCATTGACATTAAACGTGTTTTTTGTAAATATAATAAAAAATACCTTTTTATGAGATAAAATCCGGGGTTCAGTTCAGGCAGACCGAAACGGAGATGGCGGGAAGACTTGGGTGCTTTTTATCCGGATTGGTGGGAAAGTACAAACAACAGGGTTGAGTGGAGAAAAGGAGGGTAGGCCTTTGCCTGACACTAAACTAACTAACTCCGCTGGCTCAGCGACCCGAAGTGAGTCTTGGCCTCCGATACGAGTTGGCGCCAACACGCCCTGTTTTGTGCGATCTCCTCCCAGTTTTCTGCTTGCAGGGCGCGTAGATCTTTCTCAACTTGGTCTCTCCAGCGGTACTTAGGACGACCTGCTGGGCGTCGACCTATGTGGCGTCCAACGTAGGCCCTTTTTGCTGCCCTATCGCCTGTCATTCTCTCGAGACTGACACTAAACTAGGCTAACTAAAAAAAAGAGATAATTTAATTAAAATAAACATGAGGCTGTAAGCAAAATATCATTTAATTCTCTGTCTTAACAATGTGAACTTAATAATAACTAATTAAGTAATTGATTTATAACTTATAACTAATGACTATTCGTCGCTCTCGCTTCGCGTCAACTTTATATCTGATTCTGCTTGTGTACTGACACCTGACCCGTTGTACTGGCTTGAAACGGCTTCCTGTAAAACAACATTTCTTATGAATACTAAAGTAACTATACCATTGCGCCACTTGACACTTTGTAAACAGATCAAATATTAAGTAGTTCATCAGTACAGCAAATTGCTATATGCACGCGATCGTGTGCGATTATAAAATTATTTATAGGTTTATTCATTGGCATAATAATAAAAATACTAGCACGCTAAAGTACAAAGTAGAGCACTGTAAAGTGAAGATGTGCCTTTAATAAGATCGCTCAGGCGAATCGCGTTCTCCGAATGTAACTTAAGTACGGATCAAGAGTTTGAAAACTAAACTGGCTCCACCGTCTGACAGTTCGTCTCACTAATCTACGACCAAGACAGGTCAGTCACAATTCACATCAACAACATTAAAATATTGCTTAATTTAAACATTAAACTGTAGCGTTTCCAACCTGCATAATCCTCGCGATCCGCGCTCTAGCCCACATCTTAATCTTCGGCGGCAGCTGCCGCATCTCCGGCAGGAACGACAGCAGGAACAATTTATCGCTGTCCTCCCCAGTCTCCAACGGAGAGAAGACGGGTAACGGCATCTCTAACTCTTCAGCTGGCCCTTCGTTCTCTGATGAGGATTCTTTGGCTTTACGTTTCTTGGCGCGGGGCTTCTTGACCTTGATTGGTAGTGGCTCGTCTTCTTCGACCTCGTCTCTGAGGAAGGTATATATAGAATGTTTTCAAATGTCCATTGAAATGGACATTCTTGGTTTAACACTAAGGCGGTATGATACCGTCGGTATTTCACTTTGGATGTTACTTTCTGATATGTCAAACTACTTTTTTCTTTTATGTGCATACGTTTGTGTTTTAGATTTTAAGTTTTGACGTGTATTTGTAGTCTAATTATACAATCTTGAACATATAACTACTTTTTATTGTCCTTGAAGTTCTAAGCAGTATTTTTATAGTGCATTTGACTAGACAGACGGGATATAAGTTTACGTAACATTTCACACTGATACTAGAATGTCATATAACGCGAAGGTTGAGTCATGCATGTATGTACACTTACTCGGGTCTAAAACTTACTCTTCGCTGAGCTCGCCCTCGAATCCCCCGAGGAAGCTCATTCGTTTGAAGTGCATGTACACTCTCGCGTTGATGCGCACACCTGTCTTCCGAGCCCGCAGCTCGCGGTTGTACGCGTCGCGCAGCGACCGCCATTTTTTCTGAAGCTGCAACACTGCAATAAATAGTAATAGTAGTAGTAGTTAGTACTACATATAGGACAATTACAGTCACAATGTTGGCATGAATAATACAAAAGACGTCTTGCCGCTCCTTCTTATATCCAGTTCTAGTTTTTTGATGCAACTCTAACCTACCATTCTTCAAACGGCCATAAAATTAATGCAGTTTTTCTATCGCATGATTAACCAAATAATTACACATTCATTTACGCCTACGAACGTTTTAACCATAATTTTACTTCATGCTGATTTCTACATGTTTTCCTTAACGAAGGCAAGAAATTAACCTCTAAGTATTCTTTTTATCTTTAGGGGTTGTTTAACAGCCCCCGGCCGGTTCTGAAGCCGGTTTTAAATTGAGTTTCCGTTGGCCCGTATTGTAATCGCAGGAATACTTTAGCATTTTATTATGACTCGTCTGGTCAGTGGCAATCAAAATGATAAAAGGCCTATCTTAGGAGGTATCTTATCTTTTATATTAACAACGACATGTAAAAATTATAGTGTATAGCAAAAACAAGAATTTGTTATGCAAAATGCTGTCTCGAAGAGATCACATCGCATGTGACGAATAAATTATATGTTTATAGTTATCAAGAGTATAATTTAGTACCTACTTATAGATTTTATGTAGACATACAACAGACATTTTAATTATTAGTAGACAGTTGCTTCTGCGATACACTTAGTGCCAACTATTAATTAGTCGTTTTACATCGTTTTAGGCCAGAAACAACATTTATTTTAAATAATACTTCCATTTATAGTAAACAATATCAGAAACAAGAATAATGTTCATGTGTAAACCTAGAGCAGAACAAAACCACACGAAATGAGTAAAGTTCCAATCCTACAGTTATCGGCTTATCAGCCGCGAGTATGCGTCACCGATATCAATCAAAATCGTTCCCATACTTGCGATAAACAAAAACCGGGTCACCAGCGCACGTGCTCTTTGTCACTTTCATCGTTCTGCCCCACTAAAGCATAACCACCGTATGTTACAGGCGTCACAGGCGCCACAGCCAACATCGATAGGTACGTTCGCGGTTAATAGTATCTTGCACACTATATACCTAATTTTACTAGAAACATTCCTTTCTGTAAAGCTATTAGAGAGAGATACTTTTGACGTGTAGTTTCATCCAATATTAATGATTCTGAGTGTACATTAGAAAACTAATTTTAAACCTGCCATATAATGCTTTAAAATAAGTTACACAGTTGAATGAGTTTCCTAAAACATACGTCGCGCGTCGGTACGTCTTTAACGAAATTACCTGTAAAGCAAAAACCATTTGTTATTTCTTGCCCAGTGACTGCCTAATGGTTTTTACGGAATCCTTGTGCCCATTTTGTAAATTACTTTTACGGGTTGTCCTTTATAACGGACATTGAACTTTGTGAGGGTTATGTATATTTCAATAGGCTTTTATTTTCATTTGAATGCTTTTTTTCTCGTCTCCTAATTGCTTACCTTGGTAAGGAATACTTTCTAATGATATTAGTAACCTAGGCAGGTATCTCTACCTACATATGCAGAAGTTAGAACTGGCATTATACCTAATGAATGTGATTTAACTATTGCAAATTGTAAGAAATATTCCAAGCCAAACGAGTAAAGTTTTGACTACGAATATTTCTTACAATCTTGCGAGCGTTCAAAATTTTCACACACACCTCTATCATAAGCCATCGCCTTGCTGTAACTCTCCCAATCTTGAAACAGGGCAGCCCCCACTTGCTTCCATAGCGCTAACTTTTCTTCCCTATCGGCCGGTAGATCCGACTTATACAAAGCAGGCCTAGCCTTCACCTCTTCTATCAATCGACTCGGATTCAAATGTTCGAACTCATACATCTTTATAGTCCTTATAAACAAGTTTATTATGTAAATTTACATTTAATCGCTTCTAGAATACACAGAGTACGAACGCCCTTTGATTATAAAAGTTAGTTTATTTCGACATTGAAAGCAAAATGAATTCTCACTAACTAAAATTAAGGTTCAAAACAAAATATCCATTACTTTTTTCTAAATCGTGGGATGTCAACGACAATCAACATGTTTTTATCGTGCGTTTTTGTGACGCGACAATCGCGTCCGCGGCCGGGTGTGCGACTGACGCGCGACTGCGCTCTGCGCATGGCCACGATAATCGCAGCGGAGCGGAGTCGAATTGATTTCGGTGCGTTTAGTCGGTGCTTTCAGTTGTTCCCAGTTCTAGGTTTTTTGTTTAAGTACACAAAAAGTTTGACTTGTTACTTTGTTATTCCAGGGAATATCAATACTTATACTAAAGTTATGCGTAGTCGAAATTTTAGTTGCAGTCGCATGACTACTAAAATCTGGCCAAAGAACGAAACTTGCGGTATAAAATTGAATTACCTAAGTAGTTAAGTACGTCACACTTACACAAAAATAATGGCCGATAGTGTTGCAGTTTAGTAGAGTTTTAAAGGTTTTATTTGTTCAATTTTAGTCTGGCAAAAAAGGGTTTTCTTTCCTTTCTTTCAAGTTTCAAGTGTTTATCTGGCTAACCCGTTAACTATTCACATCCTAATAAATAAGTACCACGGTATCTATAACTAATACATAGTATGACAAGATTTCGGACATGCATGCCTACGAGACGAGTATAGGAGTACCTAGTACCTACATCGAAATTCGAAATTTCGTTTTCGCAACACAGATAACAAAGTTTGTTTCGTTATTTGAGAGATAGAGAGCCAGATAACGAAATTTTGATTTTCAATGTCTGGTTTGTTATTTTTTGTTATAGATAAGTACAAATAACTATTTATTATTTATTACCAAACAAGCTAATAAGAGTTTTGAATGATTCACGGTTAGTTTCACTAGACATATATTGACCGGGATATAGACCGTGATAACGAAACGAAAATGCGATGGTAACGTTGAAAGCGAACGCAGCCGACGCGCAAGAATGAGGGTAGACCGAGCGCGGTCTACACAACTTTGACACCCACCCGCTATCTTCAGTTTACCCGAGAACACAGACCACCACACACCACAGGCGGTTTTCTGTGCCCGTGAACAAGATGCATGTAACTGCGTCAAAATATATATCCCGGTCAATATAAGTCTAACCAAACGAGCTCACCAAATCTTCCCTTTCCTATTTTATTTTATAGTTCCTAAACGTTCTCAACTCAAGTAACGCGAGTCGTTATTTTCCTTTTCCACGGAGCAGTAATGGCGTCCGGTTCGAATTACAAATTCGGAACGCCTTTTCAGTGTTGCTATCTTTCCAAATGCTTAGATTTGTTTATTACTTTTTAAGTAAGAAACGCAAAGGCGATGTTGTTGTTAGAAATGCAGGGATTTGTAAATCCGATGAATTTTACGATTCGCGATTTATCTTGTGAATTCTTCGTCATTTGCGCTGTCTTTTGTGCTTGAAATTGGAGACCAGTGCCCTGTTTATCAAAAGCTTGTAGCTTGTAATACAAGCGGAACTCACTTTTTGACAGCTTTTGATAGAAAGGGACTTCCACTTGTATTACAAGCTACAAGCTTTTGATAAACAGGGCACTAGACTACGAAACGTCGCACGAATGTTTAAAAATAGGTTTACATGTGTATGTGTAGTGTGTACGTGTAGCGTAGTGATAGGCTGATAGCCTAACGAACGGACCTAATATTATTTCAATCATTTGGGGAGGACAATAGGTTTTTTACAGACATGATATGATGATGATAACGATGACTATGTTTACAACTTACAACACTGCCTTTGGACTATTAAACTATAATTACATAACGTTGCATTGTGCAACTACATAATTTAGGTGTCGTAGGTCAGGCAAATGCATTCCGCATAGCAAATTACCTAGGGACTATCGCATGAAGCGGTCCCCCCTTAGTGTAAGGCCTGAGTGGACGCTCGAGTTGGGCGTGCAGCGGGGCGGGTCGTGCGGCGTGCATGTTAAACAAATGCAAACGGAGCAAAGGAGCGGCCTTAGTGCACGCTGCTCACATCACTTGTGAGTCCGACGCCACGCTGCACGCCCCGCCGAACGCTCCGCTTCGAGCGTCCACTCAGGCCTTACACTTAGGCATTATATTATTAACGATATATATAAACCAACTTTTTAAGTTATTAGAGGAAGGAACTAGAGAGGAGGACTAAATTTCTTGCAAATACCACCACCAATACCACAACCACCACCACCACCACCACCACCACCACTTACGTTCTCGGTGAGATATGCTTAAGGAAACAACATAATCTATAATAGTTATGTATATTCTGTCTATATTGTTCTTCACTTGTATGCTTCTGTTTTATCTCCTTGTAATAAAAAAAAATAAAAATGATATTGATTGATTGATTGAAGAACTTATTATAGGTTTATAATTTAAAAAAACTATTAAGTAGTGGATCCTCGATTGATCATAAAAATCTATATTTAGATTATTTAGTTACATCATAGAGTAACTTATACTAGAGCGGTACTGTCATAGTAAATTTTGTCACCACAGTAAATTCATTGCCATCTATCGACACACTCTAAAACTAAAAATGAAGATTTATAAAAATACGATAAAATGTATTTGAATATGGATAAATGATTTTTTTTATTCGCATTAATTATTTTTATGATTTTGACCCATGTTCTTTCACTGATATACGTTAAAATTGTTCAATAACAAACCAAACCGTCAACGTCATCTGTACGACAGTAGGCCAAAGCTAGCGCCCTCTGATCGAGAATCAAATTTTCTTGATTTTCGAGGCACGTTTCCATCTATTACGGAGTTATATCTATCTTTGGTTACATACATCTGCTTACCTAATAAGTAGGTACCTTTATCCTAAATTCCTGGGACTTTTTCTAAAAAGACTTAAAAATTAACTAGTAACGCCAAGTTGTTAAAGCAACTAAAACTAGTAATTTCAAAAAGTGTTTGTTTAAAGGACATTTATTTTAATGCAGAGCATAAAATTGAGTCCGTTATATAAGGGCATTGGAAA
This sequence comes from Cydia strobilella, assembly GCF_947568885.1. Taxonomy (NCBI): domain Eukaryota; kingdom Metazoa; phylum Arthropoda; class Insecta; order Lepidoptera; family Tortricidae; genus Cydia; species Cydia strobilella. The sequence continues at coordinate 12,568,634 of NC_086059.1, read as the reverse complement.
TTTTGACTACGACAGAATAAAATTGATTTAAGAATATATTCAAGTTCAAATATGTATACTGTTCATGTAGGGCTAGCAACAAGCACTTATGAATGGTAAGTACATACACTTATACATATAATATATATTATCTACATATATAATCTACGCGTGTTATCTATTTTGTCACCTACATAGGTAGGGCACTAGGCAGGTATATCATCTTCTTTATGGTTATGTAGTACCTATGTACTACATAACAGGCAAACTATTGAAATAAAACTATGAAAACGAATTATATATATCGCGTATATTGAATTTATAATACATCCCGACGTTTCGAACCCTTTACAGCGTTCGTGGTCAACGGGTGACTGAGCAAACTATTCTTAACATATTAGATTATTTTTAAACGGGTCACTCACGTATTATTAAGTCGAATATGTTTCTCACGGGAGTTTTATATTCATAACATACTTATGATTTCGACGTTACTTAATTATGTAGGTAGATTACCTTTTTTTTTACAGTAGGTTGGTATTCCTTCCACGAACAACTTAAATCAGATTCCAAGTTAATAGGTACCTACCTGTGTAACGAAAAATTTCTTATGATAATGACCAGACCAGATGTAATTTATTTAAGGTAAGCAAGAAAAACCACAAAACCATTGACTGTTACATTTAATCTTGCTTGGCAAATTACCTACAGTCTACAAACCAATAGTTTGTGCTACAAACTAAACATCTTAATCATAGCGTCGAGATACCGAGTTCTTTGTTTTATGACTTCACATACATTATCTGCACTATAAACGAACAATCGTCATAATAAAAGAAAACATTCGCCGTCTGATCTACAAATACCGGCATTAATGTTGTTAGCAATCAAAAATATCCGAACACGACGTTGCCAGACTTCTAACCACATCAATAATGTAGGTATCGAGCTGGCAGCGCGCTGTTGCCGCTCCGCACCGGTACCGCTATGCGACGTTGCCGCGTCGACCCACTTCCAACCGGCAACAGGCGCGAACGCGATTTTTTAATGTTTTCGAATTGCACGTTTTCTTTTTAGGGTTCCGTGCCCAAAGGGTAAAAACGGGACCCTATTACTAAGACTCCGCTGTCCTTCTGTCCGTCCATCTGTCTGTCTGTCACCAGGCTGTATCTCATGAACTGTGATAGCTAGACAGTTGAAATTTTCACAGATGATGTATTTCTGTTGCCGCTATAACAACAAATACTAAAAACAGAATAATATAGATATTTAAATGGGGCTCCCACTCCAATACAACAAACGTGATTTTTTTGCTGTTTTTTTCCGTAATGGTACGGACGGAAGACGGAACCCTTCGTGCGCGAGTCCGACTCGCACTTGGCCGGTTTTATAAATTTCGGATTCCAATTATAAAAATCGTTCGCTGATCTCGACCTCCGCAATGTTCGTGGTAATTCTTGCAGTAACTACCTACTTAGATTTTTTTTTATTACAATAACAACAACAGGTATTTACCGGGTAATAACGTTTTTTGTTACCGTTTCAAAATGAAACAATTGCTAATTATTATAAATAGAATTGTTATACCCTACATTTTTCCTAAGTAAACTACAACGGAATTCTAATTTATATTTTTTTGTTTACAGGTAAATATTTGACTACAGTCTATCCAATGGTATGGTATAATAAGTTTAATGTATAGTATAATATATAATATTATTATACGAATTTTCGTGGAACATCAGTCGCCGTGGCCGAAGTCGGCCGTGGAGTTATTATTATTTAGTTATTATTACCACTACAAGTATAAGGAGTAGGTATTTGGACTATTTCTACTACATACGTGTCAACTGTAAAATAACTGAACGAATGAACACAGCAAAAAGCAATCTGCAAGACTGCAACTAATGGCTATAAAATTTGGTCTTTTTAAAACCCAAGTTACAGCTGACGAGAAAAAAAACGTTTGCTGAAAATGATAATACACCTTATTTAATTTCTACCAGTCTGTCAGTTGAATTCTACCAATCTTCTAGTGAAGCACAAATTTACTATAACCACCAAATATCTACTTACTCTACCTAGTCTAGTAAATTTTAGGCAATTGATTTATAAAATACTTCCGCTAATGTGGATACTAGATAACTTTAGTCATAAAACGCCAAAAACACCTGTACCTTACAAATAGCAAAAATTTAACGCAACTTCTAATAAAAACGTTACATTCTACTCTCCACTCCATTGGAATTCCTCACATCCGACCCCGACCATTTTAGCACCTTTTAAAATAAACACAGCAAACGTCCGCGACGATGTGAACCCTGACTGAAAACATTTGCATATAATACGCATGCGTACAACGCACGTCCGGTGCATTGTAGATCTGCAGAATGCATCTTTACGGTGCTGAGGCACGGCCATTATGCGGGAAAGTTACTATAATTCACCATAGATGGCGTTTGTGTCATTTTGTAAAATGAATTTCCTATTCTATAACCACAGAATAAGGTATTATCATACAGAACGGCCATACGCACCGCACCGCCCCGACTCGAATGACCCCGCGACAGCAGATTGACGGCCGTTTGCCGGCCGCTCAGTACTATTTTCAAGCAACTTATTCAGTACTCAAACTATAACGCATGACGCGTGTACAGACGTGCCGTTCACACATAGAAACGCAAGTGGTTTTTGATGTATAGCGTGTCCGCCCTTTGCTATAACTCTCGCGTCAAAATCGTCGAATGATAGTTACAATGACAGTTCCTTCAAGTGCCTTTTGGTTAGGCTTGTCACAAGCTCGGTTCTCCATACAAACGTAGTTCCGCTCTCATTTTAAAACGACTAGCTAGATTGCTCTGAAACTTTGTACTTCCAATAGGATAAGGTACATATGCCTGTAATTGGTTTATGTAGCTTCAGATACCATAGTTAAAAAAATACAGCGAATTTAAGTTTTTCATACAAAACTTGTTTTTGCTCTATTTCGTTTGTTTTATAAACTGGAGCTATATAAACTAATTACAGACCTAGATATACCTCATGTAATTGTATGTGCAAAGTTTCATTACAATCCAACACGTAGTTTTAAAATGAGAGCGGCACTACGTTTGTATGAAAAGGTGCAATTCGGCCGAGCTTGCCGGGGATTCTTAATTAAAAAATAATCGATAAATGTGTTTACCGTTGTTTTTACTTAAATGTTACATTTTTAGGCGGCAGCTACTCCATATAAAAATGAACTGTCATAGTCTGAATCTCTGAATGAACTGTAGCCGCGAGAGGAATTTAGCGGTCAGATTGATTTATTTTATGACATAGCGGTCAGACGTCAGCTGTCATTCTTAAGATAAGTGTCAAAACCCTAACTTTAATGTTCGTTCGTTCCCGAGCACAGAACTTGCGAAAGCATAAATTTTAGGTCTGTGTTCCCGAGAGTGTTCACTGGCGTAAGAATTTTTAGACTGAACCACAGACCTAAAATTTGTGCTTAGACTGAACTATTCTATTTGTATCCTGATCCTGGTTATCAGCCTGACTTGGATAATGAAAGTACATAAATTAATAATATTTCACAATAGTGAGACTTGTGAGTAATGTGAGATTTGAGTCAATAAAAGAAAACGACACTAAAATTACTCATTTGGTTTTTCTGCTTGTAGATTTAAATGTTATTTGATTTACTAATGTGACTAATGTCCATGTTCTTAAAAGCTGATGGTACAAATTCATATCTAATACTTATATAATCGAATTTAAACTGTTGTGAGATACTAACATTAAAAATAATTTCACGGTTTACTCACTGGTTTTAGTTACTCGCAGTACACGCAATACACGGTCGTCGTGAACGCTGCTCGCACTATTAGTGCTTGAGAAAGGAGACCTAGGCTCTCCGAAACATGTCGCGCGAGTGTCTAAAACAAGTGACTCTAAACCGTGAAATGATTTAATCTCATACTTATTTAATAATATCACTACTTCACTAGGCCTTATCAAAGGTAATGTTCCAAAGAATTTAAATCGTTAAGGAAACGCCTAATTAGCTTAATTAAAGAGATTAATGCTCAAAGAAGTGCCCTTTTTACAGAGAAAACTTTAAAGATGTCATTAGAGAAGTTCATTAAAGATTTTAACAAAGAATAGAAGTAGTAATACGATTTAGTGTAAAAGTTTTATTAATTGAAAGAGATTTTTGCGCCAGATAGAGATTAACTGTGTTTCATATCTCATATACTTATTTCATATCTTATATAATTCTGTTGGCGAATCTACTACCAGTACTAAACGATCATGTCAATCAATCAACACTATTTGAATTTTGAAAAGGTTTGTCATACTTACAGGTTTTTAAAGGGTCGGCAACGCGCATGTAATACCTCTGGAGTTGCAGGCGTCCATAGGCTACGGTGACGGCTTACCATCAGACAGGCCGTATGCTTGTTTACCGCCGTCGTGGTATTAAAAAAAAGTATGGGCGATGCGGAAATGGAACAGCTGCCGCTGCCGTATATTTACAATGTTTTTGATCTGAATGCACATAAACTGATGTATTTTACGGCGTATCAGGAGCAGGTGGGAATAAGAGCGTTTTCACATTGTACGATACGATATCGGATGTCGGAAGGAAGTAAAATGTATGATATATGTGTTTCTCTGTAATTATTTACGCATTTAATAAATCATCATTACTAAAAAACGATAAATAACGCACAAAAGATGGCACTTTCCTGCAGCTGTTTTTGACCGACATCCGATATCGGAAAGGCGCTTCCGATAAATTCAGCCATGTCGGAGCTCCCCGTCAGCTGTCGGACTGATAATATTTGTTTATGTGCGTATGTGTATTATAGGCATAATGTTTGTTGTAGTGTGCGTGACCGCTAAAGACGGCGCTCGGGCGCGCCCCCGCGGCCTGACTACGCGGATGTAGGATCCTACATCAATATCGGATCGGGCAATGTGAAAACACTCGTGAGTGGGACACCAAGGTCACCCCATAGTAGCGTCTTGAGCGTTGGCGTCTAGCAAAGATAGATATAACTCCGTAATAGATGGATACAGTCTAAGGAAAAAACGTGCCTCGAAAATCACGAAAATTTGATTCTCGATCAGATGGCGCCACTAGTTTTGGCCTACACTCGTATAGAGGGCGTTGGCTGTTTCGTTTGTTATTTATAATTTTAACGCATATCAGTGAAAGAACATGGGTCAAAATCATAAAAATAATTAATGCAAATAAGAAAAGTCATTTATCCATATTTAAATACATTTTATCGTATTTTTATAAATATTTATTTTTAGTTTTAAAGTGTGTCGACAGATGGCAGTGAATTTACTGGGGTTACAAAATTTACTATGACAGTACCGCTCTAGTATAAGTTACTCTATGCGTCTAGTCAGCGCTATGGAAAATGGCGTCGCTGCGCAGTTTTCGCCAACGTTGCGTCGCGCGACAGCCATACAGTTGACAAGACGCTAACTCGGGAGACGCTACTGTGGGGTGGCCCTAAAATATACTAATAAAAGAAATATCTCAAAAACCGCAATTTAAGTGGAACGATTTGCCGGAGACCTTGATTCCAGTCCAATGCCTCATTTCACGCCTCACGGTGCGCGGCGACAGTAATGACATCTGGGCTATAACCGCGAAAATCGAATTTGCAAATTGCGGGCATCTGGCTCTATCTCTCTAATTTTTTTATTTTTTTTATTTAAAAGGCACACTAAACAGACAACTTTCAACACTGTTACAAAGAGTACATGAGTGGTAGGTATTACATAAGAATGCCATCCAAACAGGGTCCGGCCCGCTATCCCTTATCGGGGTTTTTAAGGGTATTGCATAAGGCTTAACTCACCATACCCTTTGCCAGACGAAACCCTTTGTTTTGGTTTTAAAAACCCTTATATAAAGCTACCACATTTGAGTAATCGGTATCGGTAGCCCAAATACCCTTACAAAACCCTTATCATCCGCTCACCAACACCTTGCATATTGCTTATAAGGGTTAGCCTTATAAAGGGCTTCCCTTTTAGCATATAAGCGTGCTAATTTAAGTCGTCTACCTTGTTCGTAAAAGCACACATTACTTCGAATCCGAGCGATCGTCGCCGTCGGCGGCGACGGCGACGGCGGCGTTCTTTGACTAGGCACGTATTTTCTTTCCTTTTCATACACTACCGTAGATATATACTAATCCTGTCTCTTTCACGCAAAGGGAAACCTTTATAAAAAGCGCTTAAAGATAAGGGTAACCCTTATTAAGAGCTAGCCTTATTTTTGGTTAGCTTTTCGGTAAGGGTTAGTCAAAGGTAAGGGTATGAATGGGCTTGCAGTTCAAAAGGGAAAGTCTTTCAATGTGTTAGCCGTGTTTAAGTGTCGCCCATTGAAAGGGTTTTATCGCGGAAAGGGTTGTCCGGTCCCTGCATCCAAAGCAAGCATGCACAGCAAGAAAAAAATATAAGGAGCAAAAACTATCCTAAAATTATAAAAAAAAAAAAAAATATCCTACGCCTTCATTGGAGTAAAAGAAAAAGATCCCCGAAATTTTGGAATTTCGGTTTTCGCGGTAGCCCCTCTGCTTTGTCCGCTATATGCCGACAGACCTAATGTATGATATTACTGTAACGGCCACGCTATTAAATTATTTTAAACCTTATTGCGAATATATAAGGTTGATCGATGTTCAGTTGTTGGTTAGTAGTCGTCGGTGGTGAAATTAATGGGTGTCTATGGTGTAATAAGCTGGTTTTATGTAAATACAGTGGCCAAATAAACCGAGCGTGTCTCCGACGGTGTTATGAGTATAATGTTACATCAACATTGGTACAAAATGGTACAATTTTACCCCCACGAAACGGAGACGTATAGACAAAATTTTATTTTTATTTATTTTATTTATTGTCACTTAGCAACTATCCTTACAGGTTAACCCTAATACAATAGTGCCTTACTACTTACTAGCTATGTAATTTATATTAACTTATATTAATTATAATAATAACATTTAAACAGATTTTTACAAATTCGGACATATTACACGAAAACAAGTCAGTTTGATCAGCCACTAAATTTAGTGTACGGACGGTGCGACTGAGAGGCGCCACGAAGCAGGTTGGTTCTGCCGATCGGCTCCACCAGCAGAAGCGGTTGCCGCCTCCGCTCCACGTACCCGTCGGGCACACATATATACATTTGTTGCAGGATCCCCGGGTTGTAAATGCTACCACGAAGGATCTGCACTAAGTAGCATGCGAGTGCTAGATCCCTACGTGTTTCTAGTTTATTATAGCCCACTATGCCTATTACGAACAGCGTGGGATACATCAGCGGATAGAAAGGATATTCATATTCATATCCGAAGTACAAAGCCTAGGATTCGGAACGCAATTTGTAATTAATATACATTAATTAATGTACACATTGTAGTTTTTCCTCAGTCACCCGTTGACCACGAACGCTGTAAAGGGTTCGAAATATCAGGATGTAGTATAAATTCAATATACGCGATATAATCCGTTAACATAGTTTTATTTCATGAGTAACTATCGCGGTAACCGAAGACAATATTATACATTAATTAAATTAAATATCATTTATTTTCTGGCAACTAAAGCCCATAGATACATATTACAAATATACCTTACAAACTAAACTGACATACTTACATACAAAAAAAGAAGATAAGCATAATTTTGACATTGATGCAAATTTATAGTGTAATTTTTATCCTGAAATAAATAAATCTAAATCTACAGTAACAGCATAGAGTAACTTATACTAGAGCGGTACTGTCATAGTAAATTTTGTAACCCCAGTAAATTCACTGCCATCTGTCGACACACTTTAAAACTAAAAATGAAGATTTTTAAAAATACGATAAAATGTATTTAAATATGGATAAATGATTTTTTTCATTTGCATTAATTATTTTTATGATTTTGACCCATGTTCTTTCACTGATATGCGTTAAAATTGTTAAATAACAAACGAAACCGTCAGCGCCCTCTATGCGAGAGTAGGCCAAAGCTAGTGGCGCCATCTGATCGAGAATCAAATTTTCGTGATTTTCAAGGCACGTTTTTTCCTTAGACTGTATCTATCTATTACGGAGTTAATATCTATCTTTGGTAACAGTATAACTCTCCACGGCCGATACGGCCACGGCGACTGCTTTCAACTCCGTTGCTGTCGCTGGTGTGCTCGCAAGTGGCTGACGTAACCGATTTTGTTTGTAAAAGTTCGCGAACATTGCGGGCATGCGAGCACACCATTCATATAATTATATTGTATTGCCGCAGGTGGTCTGGCTTTTATTTCGTCACGCTTGGCATCCAGCTCCAAGCGCCGCTGGCATTCAAATTCCGTGATCTTCTTATCTTAGTATTTATCGCAGCCCGCCATTCTGTACGTGTGGCTGCCTGCTGCTCCCACCGCGAGGGCTCTATACGGCACTTTTTCATGTGCCGCTTAAGCACATCTTTGTACCTGAGGAATTGGCCGCCCTGTTTCCGCTTGCCCTCCACAAGTTGTGAATAGAAGATCTGCTTAGCCACACGCTGATTGTTCATCCGCGAAACGTGACCGCACCACCGAAGCTGGCGTCGCATAAGATATACTTCGATACCACCCACATTTGCTCTACGCAGCACTTCGGTGTTCCGAACACGATCAAACAGTAACCGTATAACAGTAATAAAAATCTAAAAATCATTTTGGCGACGCAGTTTTCTGTTGCGTCAGCTGTTCCTGTGCAGCGGGCTTAGCACGGTAGCATTTTTATCGCCTGTCACCATGCCTGTCACGTTCTAACAAGTATGTAAGTGCGAACGTGACAGGCATAGTGACAGGTGATAAAAATGCAACCATGCTGACAATGCAGGATTCGGCAGATTCCCGCGGAACCGCCGAAATATAACACCCATAGTCATTAATGATGACTGTTGATGACATTTCCACACTACACTTTGTCATTGCAAATGCCATGCTGTAGGCCGAGCACATGATTGGCGCGACAGTATCTCGCCGCGAGATAGACTATCCGTCTTTTAATACTAACTGTATGAATTAAAGAGGGACGGGTAGTCTATGTCGCGGCGAGATACTCTCGCGCCAATGATGTGCTACCCCAGCAGTTAGCTTGGGCCGATGGCCGAAACAAGACAGTGTCAGATATTTAAATTGCACAGCGGCGGTATCATGGCCGCTGTTTTATCATGCCATGCGTCACTTTCGCACTCACGTACTTGTTAGAACGTGACAGGCATGGTGACAGATGATAAAAAACCGACCATCTTAGTCCTACACCCTAGGAGGATATAACCAATGACCAAACGGAGACAAAATTGTCTGCCGATTTTTGCGAGGGAGAGGGGAACGTCAAAATCGTCAAATGTATACGTAACGTAAAAATAGCCATGTTAGATAAATCCATACATTGTGTATGACCATTGGCCGACTATTTTCGACAGAGGGGGAACGCCTGTTAATGGCTACTCCGTTTGGTTATATCCTCCTAGCCTACACCACACGAATCACATTCGATCGGCTACAGGATCCAATCTAGAGTTCTAATGAACGTTGGGTCCATGCAAATGAATACGCGGGAATAGAATTTGAAACGAAAACTAGGCGAATTTACATTTTGACGTTGATCTAAAATAGAAAATTCTGGAGAGTTCCTTAATTTTTTGTTTTTGAGCATTCATCGCACATGCAAACGTTTCCCAAACTTTTGGTAATCGGCAAGTTTTAACACGGCCTGTCCTGACTTAAAATACGTCCCTGCCTCGACCCGTATATAGTAAACAACTCTGATTTACCAACCGAACAAAGACTGTTTACTAATACGATCATGCAACACGATTACTGATCAGTGTTTTTTTTCCTACAAGAAAACAATGCGTGAATATACGGCGGAAGAATGTGGAACGATTTGATTAACGTTTTTGCTGGAGGAATAGACCTGTACCAATAACTTCTGAGGTTATAAGAATATTAATGTTGCTTAGTTTTTATATATAGTTTCCAGACCATATACTAAACCTAAAAATAATATTTTGTGTCATCCTAGGTATTTGCTTAGGTAGAAATTTAGGTATTTCTTTTTTCAATCAGCATTCTGTAAAAAAAATATTCGAGACGAAATTCTTTGTTTCCCTGTAAAGGCAAAGTGGCTTCCGACGTACACACGCATTTTGTGTCATTTTCATCCACGGGTATAATGGCATTTAATAAATACCTAATATTGATCCTAAAACGCCTAAAAAAATATTAGAGTCGGTAAGTGAAGTGTTGTACTTTACAGAACATTGTTATATGTTATTCAAACAAATCTGTGTCAAATTCATCCACCGCTTTTATTTAAAAAAAATTTTTTTCTAATTAACACCCTGTATCTGCCACAAAAAAAAATTCATATTATTAAGTTTACGTCTACAATATTATAATACCACATTGAGACATCATTCATAATTTGGGTCATTTTGATCCACGGTTTTTTTACTATCTGGCAAAATAAAACTCAATTGAGCAAGAAGGGCGTGCGCGGGGAAGGGTACCTACGCGGGTGGGGTGCTTATTATACTTGCCGCAATATCAGCTGGCGACTGAGATCTTAATACTATCTCCTTTACCCTTGTTAAGACCAACCAAGAGATGGCATTATGAGCTGTCTCGCCACTTAGTTTTGCGATACAGTGTATTTATTTCATTCGGAGGCATAATTACATTGTCTTATCAATCTTACCGTAGTAGGTATATAAATATAATTAAAAATAAACTGTAGGCTGCACTCCTCATACTGACCAACATTTGTGACGTTCCTAATCAAAAGGTACCACTTTCTCTGACAGGTTATTTGTATAAAGATATAATCAAATTTCGTCTTTATGGTAAACGACAAAGTGGTACCTACCTTTTGATTGAGAATGTCACAACAGCGACTTAAAAATTACTTTTGTTTCGATTTTTAGTAGACTTTTTAAGTTTATTTTAAGACGCAATTTATTGTGATTTTTGTTATGTTTAAGCGTGGCAAGCAACATTAATTACATTGATGATGATGTTCATTAAATACAATATTTTTTCATACTATACTGAACTGTCACCCTATACATGAGAATGAACAGCGCCCTCTTGACAATGATCATATATTACTGGTCAGGCTTTAATATGTGTCATAATTTAGTAAAGTCCCCTTTGTGGATTCTAAATCCAGTACTTCTTACCAATCTCGAAACTAGCTATGTACAGAAACGGTCCTTACTGTAGATGCGTCATCATAGCAAAAACTACCCAAAATATTGAAACAGGAAAGTAATGACAAAATATTTAAAAATAAGTTAAAAATGCTGCTCACCGATAAGTCTTACTATTCAATTGACGAATTTTTAAATGATGACACTTTGTTGAAATGGAATCCGTTAAGTTAAATATAGTAGGAATGAATATGATTATGTAAATATTAAAAATAATTATAATATCAGATTATGACATTGCATTGTATAACTTCTTAATTTAATTAATATTGTTTTGACATACCTTTGCTTTGCATGAACTATCTTAGCTTTAAATTATATTAATTATTTTGATTTTCGCTAGAATTGTAAGTACCTATCTGTTAGCATTTTGTGCCCTATCAGGGTGTCATGTACCAACTACCTGTAACTAACATCTTTTGTAATTCACATGACATGTAATGTTGAATAAATATAAATATAAGTTTCCGAGTTACAGCAGTTTAGTGAAAGCGTTTTTTTTTTAAATATAAATTAAGGGTTGAATAAAGAGGAAAGAAAATTTGATTATTTTTGTGCTACGACGCACGGTTTAGGAGATACAGCCCTATAAAGTTTTTTTTATTGTTTTTTTCTTTTTTACATTGTGTTTTTTGTATATTACTTTGGGGTTTCATAAAGGGGAACGAAAATTTAATTATTTTTGCGCTACGACGCATGGTTTAGGAGATCAAGCCCTATAAAAAAAAAACTTTTTTTTGCGTTTTTTTTGTATAAACTAATGGTTACATAAAGGGGACCGAAAAGTTGATTATTTTTGCGCTACGACGCACGGTTTAGGAGATGCAGCCCTATATAGATTTTTTTCTTTTTCTTTTTTACGTTTCTAAATCTTAATTAAGGGCTTCTTAAGGGGAACGAAAATTTGATTATTTTTCGCTACCATGCACAGTTTAGGAGATACATCCCTAAAGTTTTTTTTGTTGTTTTTTTTTTCTTTTTTTTGTCATTGCGTTTTTTGTTATTACTTTGGGGTTTCATAAAAGGGAACGAAAATTTTATTATTTTTGCGCTACGACGCACGGTTTAGGAGATACAGCCCTAAAACGATTTTTTTCTCTTTTTCTTTTTTGCGTTTTTAAATCTTAATTAGGGGCTTCTTAAAGGGGAACGGATATTGATTATTTTTGCGCTACGATGCACGGTTTAGGAGATACAGCCCTATAAAGTTTTTTTGTTATTATTTTTTTCTTTCTTTTTCTTGTGTTTTTGTATATTATTTTGGGGCTTCATAAAGGGGAACGAAAATGTTATTATTTTTGCGCTACGACGCATGGTTTAGGAGATACAGCCCTATAAAGATTTTTTTTTTAAATTTTCCGTTTTTTTAAATATAAATTATGGGTTGCATAAAGGGGAACGAAAATTTTATTGTTTTTGCGGTACCACGCACGGTTTAGGAGATACAGCTCTATAAAGTTTTTTTTCCTGGTTTTTTTTTGTTTTTTTTTTAAGTATTAATTACGGGTTTCTTAAAGGGGTTTTTTAAATTATTTTTGCGCTACGACGCATGGTTTAAGAGATACAGCCCTATAATGGTTTTATTTTTAAATTTTGCGTTTTTTTTTAATATAAATTATGGGTTGCATAAAGGGGAACGAAAATTTTATTATTTTTGCGCTACGACGCATGGTTTAGGAGATACAGCCCTATAAAGATTTTTTTATTGTTTTTTTTTCTTTTTTTCTTTTTTACATTGTGTTTTTTGTATATTACTTTGGGGTTTCATAAAGGGGAACGAAAATTTTATTATTTTTGCGCTACGACACATGGTTTAGGAGATACAGCCCTATAAAGAATTTTTTTTTTAAATTTTGCGTTTTTTTAAATATAAATTATGGGTTGCATAAAGGGGAACGAAAATTTTATTGTTTTTGCGGTACCACGCACGGTTTAGGAGATACAGCTCTATAAAGTTTTTTTTCCTGGTTTTTTTTTGTTTTTTTTTTTAAGTATTAATTACGGGTTTCTTAAAGGGGTTTTTTAAATTATTTTTGCGCTACGACGCATGGTTTAAGAGATACAGCCCTATAATGTTTTTTTTTTAATTTTGCGTTTTTTTTTTAAATATAAATTATGGGTTGCATAAAGGGGAACGAAAATTTTATTATTTTTGCGCTACGACGCATGGTTTAGGAGATGCAGCCCTATAAAGATTTTTTTTGTTGTTTTTTTTTTTCATTGTGTTTTTTGTATATTATTGTGGGGTTCCACAAAGCGGAACGAAATTTTGATTATTTTTGCGCTACGACGGTTTAGGAGATACAGCCCTATAAAGTTTTTTTTGTTTTTTTTTTTTCATTGTGTTTTTTGTATATTACTTTGGGGTTCCGTAAAGGGGATCGAAAATTTTATTATTTTTGCGCTACGACGCACGGTTTAGGAGATACAGCCCTAAAATGATTTTTTTCCACTTTTTCTTGTTTGCGTTTTTCAATCTTAATTAGGGGTTTCATAAAGGGATTTTTTTAATTATTTTTGCGCTACGATGCACGGTGTAGGAGATACAGCCCTATAAAGTTTTTTGTTATTTTTTTTCTTTTTTTTCATTGTGTTTTTAGTATATTACTTTGGGGCTTCATAAAGGGGAACGAAATTTTTATTATTTTTGCGCCACCACGCACGGTTTAGGAGATATTATATCTATATATATAGCTTTAATAGCTCTATAAAGTTTTTTTCCTGGTTTTTTTAAAAGTTTTAATTAAGGGTTTCTTAAGGGGAACGAAAATTTGATTATTTTTGTGCTACGATGCACGGTTTAGGAGATGCAGCCCTATAAAGATTTTTTCCTCTTTTTTTTCTTTTTTGCGTTTTTAAATCTTAATTAGGGGCTTCTTAAAGGGGAGCGAAAATTTGATTATTTTTGCGCTACGATGCACGATATAGGAGATACAGCTAATACAGCCCTATAAAGATTTTGTTTCTTTTTTTTTTCATTGTATTTTTCATGTATTACTTTTGGGTTACATAAAGGGGAACGAAAATTTTATTATTTTTGCGCTACGACGCATGGTTTAGGAGATACAGTCCTATATATTTTTTTACAATGCATGTGCTCGAAAAGTGCGTTTCCTACGGAGCCATATCGTGCGGAAAGTACTGTTTTTCCGCACAAGTGCTTTTTGTTTTCAATTTTTTTTTACAGTACATATGGTGCTACTTTCTCGCACTAGTGCGGAAAAGAGCACTTACCGTGCATATGTCGAAAGTTTAAAGGGCCATATGTACTGTAAAACGTACGATACACGTGCGAATAGGTAATTCGCAACTCGTGTCGATTTAAAACACTCCTTTTAATAATTAAACTTATTTGCCATGACATGTTTTTTTATTTACTCGCACAATGCATAGTAAAACATTGTATGATACACGTGCGTAAAGATGATTTCCGCACTTGTTGCATAAATAGCAGTTTTTTTTATCAAAGAATGAAAGAAAGTCACGGTATTAATAACCAAATTTTACTTTATTGGTACCTTTTCCCTATCACTGTCACAAATGTATGTGGCGTTCACGTAAACACGATATTTTTAAGATTTCCCTGCGCAATGTTGCCAGCTCGCTCGCAAATCAAACATGTACTTACAGTTCTTTTGCATAATGGTGACATTGCACAATATCTATGAGTTTTAAATAGGTAAAAGATAATTCGACGCATTCTTTACTTGCTTTTTGCTTGTTGTTGTGTTGTTTGCGTAACTTCTTTGAATAAGTTGCGTTAATTTGGCGCACAGGCGAAGTAAACATGCGTTGCGTACGGCAAGGTCACGCCGCGGCCCCACCCTGCACGGCCTCCGTTGCCCATTCAGACCGCCCGCTAGCTTCGTTTGAACGCAAATAATATTTTTGTAATATTTGTTTATGCAGTGGATGCAAGTGACACAAATTCATACATCTTATTTATCCCGCATTTCAAATTAATAAGATGTAAACTCTAATATCTTTAATATTCTTTTGTAACGGTGACAGCCTGTTACAACAAAATCATCAAATATCTTATGAAGCTATGCCTTAATAAGACACAAAATCATTTAATGGACCTATTTAAACGATTAAATTCGACCTAAGTAATTTTTTTTTACTCTAATTTTTTTTTGTGTCATTTAGAATATTATGACATAGTATCAGATTGCAGTGGACGTAATTGACACAAACTATGTTTTCACACTAAAAACACTATCCTAAATGCAACACAGTTACATGTTTTCTCTCGAATATTTTTTTCTCCAAGATAATTCAAAATAAAAAATAATTACCACAAAATAACAAATTACTAGAAAAGCAAATTATATATATGACACAAAACAAAATGTAAGATTTACATCTTAACAAAGTATTCATAAGCGAAAACAGAATTGACTTTAATATTTTTATAACCTAGGGGTCAAAATATAGCCAGCGGTACAGGTCTAGAAGCGAGCTATAAAATCTTGGAAAGACACGGTAATTTTTCACATAAAAATGAAATGTTATCTTAACTGTGGGATTTTCCCATTAATGTATAATTCAAATAGGCATTATTAACTTCCTAAATGTATTTGTGGCAAATTTCCCAGTTTCGGTTAGCAATATCATTTCCTATTTGTTAATAGGTAGGTAAATTATTGTGTATTACACAGATATATACACTGTAACTGGAATTAACTGGATATAATACATACGTAATAATTTATGTTGAGATATTTTTAACGGCCCTTTTTACATCAACGTAACAAGCTATCAGTTTTAAATATGTAAGTAGGAATCTCGAACGAATTGTACTTACAAGAATCGCAAATAACAGGGTTATTACACGTACGTGTTTCTAGGAAAAGCGTAAATTTCCAATGCGAAATATAGGTACAGAACATAAAACTGCTAACAAACCGGTTATTATATTGTATTTAAAGGTGGATAGAATGTAAAGTAACAAAAAAAAAGATTTCTGGTTAGCAATAAGAGTCGTTTTATAGTTACTAAAAGTAAGTATCCGTTGGCTGTTATCAATGAATTTATATTAACTTAAAAATGTTTAGTTTTAATGGTTTTTTTCAGCACTAATTTATTTTTTTAAAGACATTTAGCAGGACTCGTCGTTTTGGCGTTTATTGCTCAGATATCAACGACAAAAAAGTTCGGTAATGCTACATTTTGGTTTTGTACAAAGGGCAAAATTATTGCCAGTCAACCCTCAGGCCAGAGCGTTATTCACTTTTTTTTTATATACTACGTCGGTGGCAAACAAGCATACGGCCCGCCTGATGTTAAGCAGTCTCCATAGCCTATGTACGCCTGCAACTCCAGAGGAGTTACATGCGCGTTGCCGACCGACTCCTATCCCTTGAGCTCTGGCAACCTTACTCACCGGCAGGAACACAACACTATTAGTAGGGTCTAGTGTTATTTGGCTGCGGTTTTCTGTAAGGTACCTCCCCAGTTGGGCTCTGCTCTAGATCTGGAATGACATCCGCTGTCCTGTGCCCTACCACACAAAGCGAGATGTCATTCACAGTGCCCATACCTCTCTTGGACGTAGTTTAAGGACATACCCGGGTCCGGGTCCGGGTCACTAGTTCGTTTGCGTGCCTACAATATACATTATTAAGAAAACTAGACCATTTTACGTGCACCCATCTAATCCCATCACAAACAAAGTTCTGGAACAGAACTCTGAATGTAGGCAAAGGGAAATCAATTCTTACTTCAAATCGCTCATTCACGAAAACCGATAACGATTACGTTGCCTTGAAAATGAAAAGTTACTCCATAAATAAAGTATACTGCGAAGTGCTGAATCAGCGCGACGTTGCCAACTCGCCGGAGTCGTAGCCGCATCGCGTTGCCAGCTCGTCGCTGCGGGCGCCGCGACGTTGCCACGCCGCGCGACTAAACCGTAAATACATTCATTCAAATTAGCTGGCATACGCAATGTCACATTTTTGTGATTAATTGGAAGGTCGGGACGTTGAAAGATATGTCGTAAACATACCTACGTAGATAGCAATATAGGTTGTCAACTTGTCACCCATATAGGGTTTTCAAATGAAGTTTACCCATATTAGGCACGCGATACGAAATTACGAATACGATACAAACTTGTTGGTACAGTAGGTATAAGCAGCTATACATACTAGACTAAAGTTACATATTAGTTGGTGATATGAATGTGAGCAAACTTCATCTTCAAACAATGTTAACGAATAAACGTATGTATATGTGTATATGTACATGAATTCGTATAGGTCACATATTAAATAGAGTAGTTGTAGTTAGTTAGATCAATTAGACACAGAGTCAGAGACACTAAAGTTTTTCGGATGATTGAGTAACGGTATTTTTTTTCTTTACATTTAGTAAGTATTTTTTGAATAAACTAAATACTTGAATAGCAGAATTTCTGTGGCGCAATGGGCTAAAATATATTGGAACACGCAGTAAACATCCGGTAGGGTAGACACGTCGTTACATTTTTAATCTTTTAATTTTATAATTACTTACGAAGTGTCAATGCCCAATATCTGGTCTCTTGGCATTAGTAGTTATTTTTAGGGTTCCGTACCCAAAGGGTAAAAACGGGACCCTATTACTAACTACTCTGTCCGTCTGTCTGTCACCAAGCTGTATCTCATGAACCGTGATAGCTAGACAGTTGAAATTTTCACAGATAATGTATTTCTGTTGCCGCTATAACAACAAATACTAAAAATAAAATAAATATTTAAGTGGGGTCCCATACAATAAACGTGATTTTTTACCGTTTTTTGCGTATTGGTACGGATCCCTTCGTGCGCGATTCCGACTTGTTTTGACGCGACGCCATGTCATGAGTGTCATGGCGTATGTGTAGGTAGACCTACATAATATTATTACGGGAAATGCATACTAAAAACTACATTGATGTTTAACGTGTTGACGAACATTTATTTTTTTGTTAAATATATCCACTACCTACACTTCAATTTATTTCAATACGTATCAAGTATCAATCAATAGAGCTTAAATGATAGCAAAAATGTGACAATTGCATGGGCTTTACTGTTGCCATGCAAGCTGTGTTTAACACATGTAACACGGGTATATAGTCGATCTATATATAAATCTCTTAATCTCTTATAATATTACATAATATACATATTATTACATTCCATATACATATCGACTTACTGCTTGCATTTAAATGGTCTAGAATGTGTAGTGTACACATCCGTAAATCAACAAAATACGAATATTATGATTCGTTCGTTCCGGTCCTTCCGAGTTCCGAGCCGGATATTATGTTTCTTATTTACGGCACACATTAATATGACAGCTAACATAAGCTTATACACAAACGCGATCCATATTTAAAATAACTGCCATTGGATGATTGGATACACACCATTCGAAGTTTCGTTTAAACTTTTCGAGTGTGGATTTAGGACGTGTAGGTTTTCATTGGTATTCCTACTGTCCGCGCGCCAATTCCGTGCATTCGGAGGTCGAGGAAGTGGGGGGGGGGGGGGGGGGGCGCAGCGCCCGTACGTACAAAATGACACCAGTCACCATCACTCTGTCATGACGCCCAACATTCCTAACATTCCTCAGCCGTGCACGGAATTCGCGCGCGGACAGTAATATGCGTTACAGATAGCCTTAATTGGGAGCACTTTGTGCTGTTCAAGTCTATGATAAGGTAGCTTAGGAGTGTAGGTTAATATATCGATACTTGAATACTTATCCATTTACTCGGAATAGTGAAACCAACAAGAGCATTAATCGAATTTAAACTGTTGTGAGACATACTAACATTAAATAATTTTACGGCTTAGACACACTTGTTTTAGTCACTCGCGCGACATGTTTCGGAGAGCCTAGGTCTCCTTTGAAAGGAAGAAAAGGAAAGGAGTCCTTTGTACCACGCGGTTTCTGGCGTACTATTCAGTACGCGATACACGGCCGTCGTGAATGCTGCTCGCACTATTAGCGCTTGAAAAAGGAGACCTAGGCTCTCCGAAACATGTCGAGCGAGCGACTAAAACAAGTGAGTAAGCCGTAAAATTATTTAAGCCTCTGAAATGCTCAAACTTACGTGCGCTATCTTTCCAAATTGAGTTCTTAATGAAAAACCCTGAAGTAGAAAATAAATATACTCTGATTTGTAATTAGATTCCAAAAAACTAACCTCACCTTTTCTCTTTTTCGTATGTTTTAAGAAACTAAATAAAGCTAAAAGGATACATCTATATTTATTTTAAATGCTAGCACTAAGCATAAATTTTAGGTCTGTGAATGCTAGAGTATGCAAAAGGGAAATTTGAGTTTACTTCTTTACATATTTTCCATTATTACGAAAGAAAAAGGATCTGAGTGAAGTTAGTTTTTTGGAATCTAATTACAAATCAGAGTTTAACATCCTGAAGGTCCAAGCCTGTTCCTATTGCTCACCAAGTGTTTGTTTTCTTCATCCAAAATCCAAAATATCCAAATTTGTTCATGGAATTTATTACTTACCTACTTACTTGACTGGCTCATTTACCCAAGGAGGACCTTGACATCAGACACCAGAGAGCGCCACTTTGCTCTTTTTTGCGCCACATTCGCCACACACAAAATTCATAGAACAAGTGGGTAAATCCGGTGTTTTTCAACCTTTTTCATGACGCGACCTCCCAGGCAGAAAAATTTGACGGCACCCCCATAGTTAGAAAATATTTTACGATGTGCCCTCTTCTAGCCTATTTTCCTTAAGTTTTGCTTCCTTTAACGTGACTGATCGACCCCTAGAATCGGACCAAGTTAACGCAGCGTACTACGTAGGCGAACAGCACGCGAACGCGAAGCGAAGCGATACGGCGATAATCCTTTGTTACCTATAACCTATAGAAGTGTCCTACGTAGCCTACGGCCCCTACGTGGGCGACACTGGGCGATCTCGTTGCGAACGCGAACGCCGCCGTGGGCCCGCCGCGCCGAGCCGCTTCTCTTTCGCGAGTTGTTCGCCGGACGTTGCGTAACTCTATAGGCGCTATTGATTTATTACGTAAGACGATTTTTGCCAGATTTTGGCCTCCCTCCCCTATGTAAGAAAAATTAGAATAGGCCGAAAAAACTGGTTAAACTGAAGTTGTCAGAGATTTAACAATCGTGTTTTTGTTTCAGGTAACTGCAGTTTCTTATGACTCAGACTTTGTGTTCGTAATGCGTAAGTAAGCTTGTGAAACTGCGCCATTAACAACAATGCCTGCATACTTTGCACGGGAAACGGTACTTATACGATATTATTTAGTCTTCTATTGTAGAATTTTAATTTATATTAAGATTGTTGGAAATCTTGACCAAAGAGACTTTACTGAACTAAACGTCTCACGACAAAGTATCATTACAAAAAAAAACCTAATAAGACAGATCGTTTATTGTACAAGTACTTACAGTAGCCATTCGAGTTGTAGTAGTCAGTCCATCTCGGGCATAATATTGACCCTAATAACGATTGAATCGTGTTTTGAAACGCACAGCAAGAGATAGGAATTCTTACCCCGTTATTTATAAAACTACGGGCCTGATTTTGTTAAATTATGGTTTATCGCTTTCTTACAGATACATAAGTCAAAATGACAGATAAAGACAAACGTATCATAGCTAATTCAGGCCAGTAACGCGTTTATGAATAACGCCATTAGTGTTTATACCAAGAAATAAATGCACCAGACATAATTTGCAGCCCCGACTCGCCTTTCAAGTCTTGTAAGTAACCCTACCCCGGATAAGCAGACAACTATTCGATACTAGTTCTAAACACGTTGACATAAGATCCCTACACTGTCTATCACATCACCGTCCCGTCCCACAAGTCGTCCATCCACACATCCGGGCTGTTGCAATGTTTCACTTCATTCACCTGTCCTTGCCCGCTACAGAAAAAAAAAGTGCAAACCATAGACAAAATTTCCCATGCAACTGTAAAAATGGATTCCACGACCTGCAACTTTACGCAAACGAAATAAGGTTCAGAATTGAAAAAAATATTGTTTAAAGCCGCAAAAGAATTGTTGGCGATCCAGGAAGCGTCCAAGGCCATCACTGTCTGTCAAGACTTGTTGTGAATTCCCATCGCTATAGCGCATAGGAAAACCAAACTAAATATGATCTTGAGATCTTAAATAACTACGCATAAACGGAGAGTGCATTATACTGGTTTATGTAAACATTCGAACAGCCTGCTTTCGGTAAGCGTTTGGGAGTATTGTGTGACCAATATGGCAGATGTAGGAAACTTTTTTTTTTTTACTTTCTACGTCTTGTTTACAGTTTGCGCGCCAACGTATCGGATACGAGGCAAATGGAATGGAATTTTTAGCCGACTTGATTCCTCTTGTATCTGTCGGTTATGTTCTGTTTTATTGTTAGGCGTGGTTGTTGACCTTAAGAAAATAAATACACAAAAACAAAATCGCTATGACGCGTATAAAATCTTTGTACCACACACCAAACTATCATTGTTCTTGGACGATTGTTTGTGGCCAGAGGGAATACGGTTTCGGCGTTTTGTTTACTTTAATAGAAATGTTTATGAACACAACAATAGTACTGGAAAGGCGCATGACAAGATAAATAATAGTAATAAATTTAATGGATCAAGGTCTTAATAGAGGAAACGATAACATTAAACTTATAAGCTTTAATTGTAGGTCAATCACTCGTTCGGTTGAATGTGTGAGGCAGTTATGCCGCTCAGCTGACCTAGTAGCCATACAGGAACACTGGCTGTTACCCGAGGACATCCCATTTTTAGGTGGCATTGACGACGATTTCGAGTTCACAGGGAAATCGGCGGTGGATACGGGAGCCGGTATTTTACGCGGTAGGCCGTACGGCGGTGTGGCACTGTTGTGGCGTAAATGTTTATTTACATCAGTTTCGATAGTGCATTGTAAAAGTGCGCGACTCTGTGCTGTAAAGATAGTGTTATCGGATCGCTCGCTCTTAGTGTTCTCTGTGTACATGCCCGTCGATTCAGCGGAGACTCTTACCGAATTTACGGAATGCCTAGGTGAAATGGCGGCAATAGTGGAAGAGTGTCAGATAGACTCCGTGTTCATATTAGGGGACTTCAACGCTCACCCGGGCAGACGATTCGGTAAGGAGTTATTAGACTTTTGTGCGGAGGTTAGGTGGCAGTGTGCGGACATAGACTTTCTAGGAGTGACCTCGGATACATACACTTATGTTAGTGACATTAATGGCTCTAAAAGCTGGTTGGACCACTGTGTAGTATCTGACGCGGCACGGAGAATAATACGGAGTGTAAAAATACATTATGACGTGTACTGGTCGGACCATCATCCCTTAGAATTAGTTTGTAATTTAAATTTAATCAGAAATAATAATGTAACAAGTAATATAGTATGTAATAGGATTATTTGGGGAGAGCGTGACGTAGAACAATTGACATTATATGAGAATTATTGCAATGAGAAATTTAAATGTATTGACTTTCCAATTGAATTTACCGAATGTAGTGACAGAAAATGTAACAATAATGAGCATAGGTTATATATTGACAACTTGTACGCAAATATCATTAATATTCTCGGGGGTGCCGCTAGTTATAGTTATATTGACAAGAGATCGAATAAGAAGCGTCATGTGGTAGGTTGGAACAAACATGTGCGTCAAGCTCACGCGGAGGCTCGGCTTGGGTTTCAAAATTGGGTCATGTGTGGAAAACCAAGGGCCGGGGTTGCTTATATGAACATGGCTGAAACTCGAAAAGCTTTCAAGGACAAATTAAAATGGTGTCAGAACAATGCAGAGCAAATTAAAATGGACATTTTAGCTACACACCATTCTAATAAAAAATTTAAAAATTTCTGGAAGCAAACCAATAAATTGAGACCGAGGGCGGGCCTTCCTGTGAGTGTAGAGGGTGTTAGCGAGCCTAATAAGATAGCTGATTTGTTTCAGAAACATTTTAAGGTTGAGTGTCCCATGGGGCCCTGTGGGGACCCATCTCCAATGAGGTGTGTGCCTGCGGGACCTCTAATGAGAATTACGGCCAAGGAGGTGGCATCGGTGGTGAAGAACATGACGCGAGGAAAGTCGCCAGGTCACGACTCCCTTAGCATTGAGCACCTGCAGCATGCAGGGGTACACCTACCTAGAGTACTCGCCATGTTCTTCAGCTTCTGTGTCAGCCATACTTATATACCGAGCGATATGATGCGAACTGTGGTAGTACCAATTATCAAAAACCGTACAGGAGACACCTCGGACATTAAAAATTATAGGCCCATTTCGTTGGCTACCATTGTAGCAAAGGTGTTGGACAGTGTGCTGGACAAACAGTTGGAAAAGCACACGGTGCTTCATGACGCACAATTTGGATTTCGGTCGGGCTTGTCCACGGAGACGGCAGTCCTTTGTCTTAAGCACACTGTCCGATACTACACAGATAGGAAAACACCAGTTTTTGCGTGTTTTCTTGATCTCTCGAAAGCCTTCGATTTGGTGTCCTATAACAGACTTTGGCAAAAACTGTACGAGGAGACGTCATTACCCGGGGAATTGGTGGAACTTTTTAGATTTTGGTACGGCCACCAAACCAATGTCGTAAAGTGGGCGGGTTCGCTATCCGATGAGTATAGGTTGGAGTGCGGCGTCAGGCAGGGGGGGCTTACGTCGCCCAGACTCTTCAGCCTATACGTCAATCGGCTGATCGAGGAGCTCAGCAACACTATGGTCGGATGTTCAATAGATGGAACTTTCGTAAATAACATCAGTTACGCGGACGACATGGTGTTGCTGAGCCCATCGATCGACGCCCTTAGGATGCTAGTAAGTGTTTGTGAGCGGTATGCGGAGGCCCAGGGTCTCAAGTACAATGTCTCTAAAAGTGAGCTGCTAGTCTTCAGAGGAAGAACCGTCCAATTAGACGACCTAATGTTACCTCCAGTGAGACTGAATGGCACTCCACTTAAAGTCGTAAGAGAATTTAAGTACTTGGGACACTGGGTAACCTCATCGCTAAAAGATGACGTAGATGTGGAAAGGGAGCGTAGGGCGCTGGCAGTAAGAAGTAATATGTTGATTCGTAGGTTCGCAAGATGTACTAGCAACGTTAAAATCACCCTGTTTAAGGCGTACTGTCAGTCATTTTACACTTGC
Source organism: Cydia strobilella (assembly GCF_947568885.1). Taxonomy (NCBI): domain Eukaryota; kingdom Metazoa; phylum Arthropoda; class Insecta; order Lepidoptera; family Tortricidae; genus Cydia; species Cydia strobilella. Next base: position 12,544,229 of record NC_086059.1, on the reverse strand, counting down.
AGCCTATGGATCAACTTTACTCAAAAAACTTACAGCGCCCTACGCGTCCAATATAATAATGCTTTTAGGATGCTGTTGGGGCTGCCGCGCTATTGCAGCGCTAGTGGTATGTTCGCGGAGGCGCGCACCGACGGCTTCCACGCCATCATGCGCAAGCGGGTGGCGTCGCTGGTGCGGCGCGTGCGCGGCAGCACTAACAGCATCCTAGCCACAGTCGCAGACAGGATAGATGGCGCTTTCTGGAAGTACTGGAGTAGCCTACATGTTTATAATAGTTAAAGTATAGATAGATTACATACATAGATATTGTCACTAACATAGGTTAAGAGTTAATAGAATAAGTTACTAATATATTATGGAAATTGAATTTCTGAAATAAATAATTATTTAATTTAATTTAATTTAATTTAATTTATGGGGCTTGGTTATTCATAGTTAATGGGTTATCGTTATCGGTCTACTTGATTGATCAACTATGGGTTACGTAATTTGTTTCATCGAATCGTTTTATATTAAATTCACCTTTCATTTAGCGCTAATAGATTATCGGTAATTCGCTAATCAATGTCAACAGGAACTAGTTTCGATTCGAATGCGTTATTCTATACATTAAATAATTTCACGGTTTAGACACTTGTTTTTAGTCACTCGCGCGACATGTTTCGGAGAGCCTAAGTCTCCTTTCCGTGAAATTATTTAATGTTATTCTAAAAGATACCTATCAAACTTTCACTTCTCTTCTTTGTCGTATCCTCATGACTGAGGGACGTGACGATGATGACTATGGAGTGTGGAGTGGACACTAATTCACATGTGCTCTCCAAGCCGCTGCGGCCCGGTGTAAGCCCGGCTAGTAATCCTGTAATGTAGCTTTAGTCTCTTTTCTTTCTTTAGTTATTCTGTCCGCCCAATGCGCGGCCATGGCCATACAATATACATCCCTATCCCTACGCTTCCTTCTTGCTGCAACCTTTATTATGCCTTATTTACCACATAATATTGTACGTTTTAACGGTGTCCTCTTTCTTAAACTCTCTCAACAATGTTATTAATCTGGCACAGAATTTTTTTTTATGATTGAAAAAATTACACAGCATTACAGCAAACGAATAACGAATACACGGTGAAATTTAAAACAGACAGTATTATAAAGGCATCCTCTCACAGAAGTCACAGAACTTCACCTCACTCTTTATACAGATCCATCCGACTACTTGCAAATACATTACATTCCGGTGCTGATGTGAGAAGCGCGTTAATACATTGAAGAACGCGGCCAAGTGGTGATTTGCCATGGGACATAGTGCATGTTTTAGGCACAGCTAATAACTCTAATAAGTAATAAGTGACGACTTCGCGGTTGTTACGACATAAACTAAGGAAATACGAAGAAGAGACAACAATATTGATTGGCTTGGTTCTTAAAACCGCAATATAACAACTTTGTTGCAATCAATTGATCTCAGTTGTTCTCATACATTCTCAAACCAATAAAAAAAAAACAAGAATCGCAATGGCTTTTTATTTTCACCGCTACATGAAACAGGTTTTGTGGCTGTATGGAACAAACATAGTGTTATCACATAAACATAGCATCAAATGCGCAGCCTAAACGGAGCCAATGCTTATGTTATTATGACGGCGTGCTCATTGAAGGGGTTCTGTACAAGAACCGTGGTTGTATGCCAACAGCGATGCGTAAATATCGGAGAGATGCCAAAAATCTAACTTCAAAAACGAATAGACGTATGTACCTTAGACATTTAAGAAACAAGATTACCAGAAGATGGAACTAGACAAAAAAGTCGGTTAAGCTTCTGAAACGGAATTTGGGTACTTAATTCTTTTAAGATAATTCTCTCTGCTACTATAATTAATACTAATTATTGTTGTATATGGAATATAAATTATAATTGTAAATTTGAAAATGTGACGTGTAAAATTATTATTTTATCAATAAATAAATTGAAATTGAATGGACGAGTGATTTGAAGTATCTATGTTTAAAGTTGACTAGGCAATAATAAGTGTTTTTGTTACGCTACTGCAAAGTGCGGAGTCAAAGTATTAGACTGTGATTAGACTAGTATAGGATATAATAGTTCTATACATGTTCAGTGTTCACCCCTACATATTTTCTCGCAACTTCTTCCACGTATAATAAAAATAGTCAAAGTAGGACATTCTGAAACGCTACTTCGACATGCACTAAACACTATAATAAAATTTTCCACATGCAAATTGGAATGGTTTTGTTTTACACTATGTGCGGTGCGAGCCGTGCGAGGTGCGAGTAACCCTTTAGAAACCCCAGAGCACTCTTGCCAAGCGTGTCAACTTATGCAAATTAGCAGCATACAATCGTCACTCTCTTCGCTTAATTGCTTCGAAAACTAGTTTTGTAACAGTTAAAAAATGTTATGTATTTCTATTCGTTAAGCAATTCATGTATTTCGGATTTCGGATGCTCGGATATATCATAAAATTATCAACTCTCTATTCTATCAACGTTCAATCGCTCTAGGGTAGGACATAGATTTTTCAAATTGGAGGTCGAAAACGACCCTAATATAACATAGGAGGGGCTGACGGAAAAAAGTTTGAGAACCCTTCTTTCACTTAATACTTATATTATATTGACTAGTAAAATAGACAACTAACAAACTGTCTGAACACTGAACAGAAATTTAACCTGCCAGTACGATCGCCCGGTCTGGCAACGTCGCCACAATCGTCATACACTCAGTATCCTCACTTCGTGTTCGTGCGATAAAATCAATGAAACTACAAAGTAACGCCGTTGTTGTATCCTTTTAAATAATGCAGACGCATTGATAAGATTCTATCTGTGGGAGGGAATTACCTATTATAAATAGATACCTTCATTTACATAGTCCGTGTCTACGTGTAGGTACTTTTAGTGCAGAAAAAACTAGTCTCTAACTTTACCGATGATTACTATTTTATTACGAAACGAAGTCAGTTCCGTAAAAGAAAAGTTAAACAACTCAAAAATACCCTAACCCACTGTGTTCTAGGAAGGTAGGAACCTATTTTATTTTTACTTTATTAATACCTATCATTCAAGATCTTTCAGAAACGTAGTTAGTTACACGTACCTATGTTATTACGAAAACACTATTTTTATACGGACTATGACCACTACTTTCTACTTATCTCGCCAGTCGCCGTGCAATGACTTACTGATTATGATTAACCTCTACTGCGGCCGCACGGAGCGGCAACGTCGCGCGCGTTTAATTTTATCTGATCCAAGTTTATCTTTTATCACTAGGTTTGTTTATTGTGGGATGCCATTGTTCTGCTGTGACTAAATTATATCAGGTTGAGCAAATTTGAGCGGCAATGTTAACTCAGACAATGAAATGTAAAAAAATGGGAAATTTTGTCTCTTGTCTGTGGTGTCGTGCATAAGCAAGTACTGCATAGTGCGCATATAGAATACTATTACTAAAGCCCGGTTCACATTTGTCTGACGTGTCGTGTTGTGTTGTGTCGTAACGCATATCGGTTTCATACATTTAATATAAGTGCGTGCACATTTGTCTGACACAGCGTGCATTAGACAAATGTGAACGCGCAACCATATTAAATGTATGAAACCGATATGCGTCACGACACAACACAACGCAGCACCACACGTCAGGCAAATGTGAACCTGGCTTTATTCTGTTATATAGGTAAATCCATACCTAACTACCGTTCAAAATGGTGAACGGACTTGGTATGTTTTGTATATTTATCGAGGTTTATTTGATTTGATCGAATGTGGTTGCGTTATCACGGCAGAATATATACGTCCCACTTCCCACTGCTGGGCACGCACAGGCCTCCTCTCATGCGCGAGAGGGCTTGGGCTATAGTCCCCACGCTAGCCCAATGCGGATTGGGGACTTTACATACACCTTTGAATTTCTTCGCAGATGTTTTCCTTCACCGAAAAGCTAGTGGCCAATATCAAATGATATTTCGTACATAAGTTCCGAAAAACTTATTACGAGCCAGGATTTGACTACGTCGGACGTCATATTGACAGACGTCAAACGAAAAGAACATGTATCGGAATGAGTCACGTGTCTATTTCCGTACTTTATTTAAGTTTAATTCAATAGGCGTTTTCTATCAACCGAATGTCACCTTGGCTATTTTGTCTACCTAAACTATCTACCTACTTGCCCCTGATTCTCATGAAGCTTGTTCAAGCGATGCTGTCAAGCTGTCATGTAATGCAAGTAAACATTTCTTCATTCGTAGCGATCGCTCAATACTATCCCATCTCTATCGCTCATCCATTATTGTTTATTATAATGATAGATAGCGAGACGTCTTCTTCTTAGTCGGTATACTCTTGCCAGTGGTCGTGGTCATCATTGTGAATCATGATGATCTTGGTAATACGGCGCCATTCATGGCGTTATGGCTTAATGGGCTGGCATCTAGGGCATAAAATGCTATTTAAAAAAAAACACGAATTTGACACAATTCTAGGGATTGACAGGCTATGCTGACGCCATCTGCTAAATACTTTGACCTCCCATCCACATACATCCTCCCAAGAATACCGAACATTCTCCTCACGCGTGAAAGTAAAAAAAAAACCGACATTAGCAAATTCACCCTGTGCAAAATAGCCAGATAAAAAAAAAAAAAACTGACCGGTCAACCCCATTAAGGTAAGGCTTTTGTTTGTCCACACATCCTTGTAAAGGAATGTAGTACCCAATATTATACTTACATATACTTACTGCTTACTGCTAGCCTTAGCCTAGCCTCCGCAGACGTCTTGTCTGGTTGCCCTTGGCATAGGCCTCTCCCATATTCCTCCACGAGTCCCTGTCCAGAGCCTGTCTTCTCCAGAAGGCTCCAGCCACCAGCCTTACTTACTTACTTACATATACTGACCTATAAAGCCCCACACTCGTGTGGGCACAGATCTGCGACGCCCGCTCCACACTCGCGTTCGCGGCTTCACGTCGCGATTCGCGCATGAGTGTGGAGCGGGCTTAACGCGTATAAAAACTGCAAAAACATCCGCGTCTGACTGGGCGCCATTTTTAGATGTTTTGCACTTGCTGTAGGTTTTTTCCTGTTTGGTTCTTGAACATTATCCAACTGTATTACAAATGTGTGTTTTACATGATTTATCGTCAGGGATAGTGCAATACGACCGAAAAGACTAGAACTTACGCAGTTAAACTAGTTACTTATATAGTATCCCCGCCTTTGGAGTTGAAACTCTAGGTCCATGAGGTCCCAGCGCGCATAAGTTGTTTGCGGAAATCGCGAATCTGGTTGACGTAACTGGTGACCGAAGAGCTGGCAGCTTTCTCGCACAACGTATCAGCATTGCGATACAGCGGGGAAATGCCGCCAGCATCCATGGTACAATGCCTCGAGGGCCTATTTTAGATTTAAGCTAGTTATTAATTTCGTTTACGTAGTACCACTGTATATATCTTGTATGTAAATAAATGTCTACTTGGTTACTTAACAACCTTGGTTTCCCCTTCAGTTCGATAGGGTCATATTCGATAATAGCATTCGTAAAGATATGTTTATGCTATCGCTATGATAATTCTTACGGGCTGGCCACGACATTGCGCGGCTGGCTTCGGCTAAGGCGACAACCATAGGCAAATCGGCAGGCCGCAGTTTGAGTACCGTTGGTTTAGACTGTTTTGAGTGTTTTGTGACAAATATTTGTAGTTTTTTTTTACAAGACGAATAAAGTATGAAATAAGAAATATATAAGTAAAATGCAAATATAAATTGATTCTGATATGACATAGGGAATAAGTAGATTATAACTACCTACTTTAGTTGGTCAAGCAAATCTTGTCAGTAAATAGGAACAAAGAAAACTATACCCATCCTTTTCTTTTGGGAGCTAGTACTAGTGTAAGACAGATAGTATGATTCTCTCTGTCAATGTTTGAAATGAGACAGTCCCTTGACAAACTATACTTTTACCTAATTCCTATAGGTATATATAAATATACTTGTCCTTTTCTGTGAATAAATAATTATCCTTGCAATTATCTATGCAAATAAATATATTTCATTTCATTTCATTTCCTTACTCTCCCTCCCCGGCAAGCTCGGCCAAATTGCACCTTCCCATACAAACGTAGTTCCGCTCTCATTTTAAAACTACGTGTTGGATTGTAATGAAACTTTGCACATACAATGACATGAGGTATATCTAGGTCTGTAATTAGTTTATATAGCTCCAGTTTGTAAAACAAACGAAATAGAGCAAAAACAATCTTTGTATGAAAAACTTAAATTCGCTGTATTTTTTTAACTATAGTAGTATCTGATCTGAAGCCGCAAGCATCCATGCACCATAAACCTCCAGGGAAGTCCTCTACCAAAAGTGCACCAGTTCAAATACCTTGGGTCGATGCTCTCAGCGGATGCCACTATTGAAGCCGACGTCACACACCGAGTCAATGTTGCTTGGCAAAGATGGCGAGATCTCACGGGGGTTCTGTGTGACCGAAGAATGCCGATCGAGACCAAAGGCAAAGTGTATAAAACGGCAATAAGACCTGCCTTAACATATGGTGCTGTGCTGGGCGCTGAAAAAGGTGCACGAACAGAAAGTCCATACCAACGAAATGAGGAGGCTGAGATGGGCTGCGGGTGTAACTAGACTTGATAAAGTGCGCAACGAGCACATCAGAGGAAGTTTCAAAATAGCGGCCATCACTGAGAAACTCTCCGAACCGAGGCTGAGGTGGTATGGACATATTATGAGGCGTGGCGATGACCATGTCGTGAAAAAGGCGTTGGCCCTTCAGGAAACCAAAAGAGGACCAGGGCGCCGGCCTGCTACTTGGTGGTCCACCGTGTCAAAGGATTTAGAACGAGCCCAATTAAATCTACAGACAACCCAGGACAGACCGTCCTGGCGCATGAGAACGAGGAGAGCCGACCCCAAATAATGGGATAAAGGCAAAGACGAAGAAGAAGTATCTGATCTAAAGCTACATAAACTAATTACGGACATAGATATATACCTTATCCTATTGTAAGTACAAAGTTTCACAGCAATCTAGCTAGTCGATTTAAAATGAGAGCGGAACTACGTTTGTATGGACTTGGAGAACCTCGCTTGCCGCCCTTGCCGGGGACCCTTAACTCTTAAATCATAGCTAATAATACCACGTACACGTACATAGAAAGTCGTGTAGTAACAAGTATCCCCAACCCAACCTACCTATCCTAAATATAATTTTCCCCACCGAATCACGCTTGTATAATATACCCCCCAGCAGGGGTCACCGTTATCGACATTCCCCCCTCCCCCCGTGACTCGAAAGACCTTGGACAAATCAGCTGTTCAGTTTTAGGTTTTTATTAGCATTTTGGGCACGTGTAAGCAAATCACGTGTTCTGAAAACATTCACGGTGATTTGTCTTACTTTTTGCCGTTCTGGTATATTATATTAAGATCGACTTGCTCGGAGAACGATTGAAATAAGAGCCAACAAAGTTTTGTACGAAGCTCTAAGAATGGGTACTGCTAATACGACTATATCCATAATCCATACTAATATTATAAATGCGAAAGTGTGTCTGTCTGTCTGTTACCTCTTCAAGCTTAAATCGCTGAAACGATTTGGACAAAATTTGGTATGAAGATAGTTTGGCTTTGGGCCCCGAGAAAGGACATAAGGTAGTTTTCATCATTCCACGCGAGTAGAAGGCGTAGAAGCTAGTATATGGCAAATATATATGAATCTTATAAATATAGTCTAAGGAAAAAACGTGCCTCGGAAATCAAGAGAATATTCTCAAATAGATGGCCAAAAAAGAGTAGAAATTAAAAAATGGCAACACTTAAGTGTCGTCCCTTTCAATACAATCTAAAAAAAAACGGGACGACACTACAGTGTTGCGACTTTTTAATTTTTACTCTTTTTTGCCAGACTGTATATTTGGTATTTTTATACATTTTCATTTTTAGTTTTAATGGTGTGTCGATAGATGGCAGTAAATTTACTGTGATTACAAAATTTACTATGACAATTACCCTCTATATACTACTATGTATTCTCTTTGGTTTGGGGCTACGTACGTGGATTTGTTTTGTTTATTATTGTCTCCAAAACATAAATTTATTATGACAAGAGATGATTTGATTATGGACGGTTGTCTGGTATAGGGTTGTATTCCCCGGAGTGTAGTCCCCGCCGGGAACAGATGGGAATAGGCACTGCGTACAAATCATTCCCATTTGTCCCCGCCTCATGTATAGCGGTGGTCACGTGGGGCGGGGATAAGTGGGAATACACCGGTATAGGTAGGTACCTGCCGTACCTGGTCAATGGTCATAATTCTTAGTAGATATTACAATATTTGTAGTGTATGCTTGTGTAGATATTTTTTTATGACTTGCCCAAGGACCATTTGGACTTGCCGTTGTCAGATTTAATGAATACGTTTTTGCAATTACCGTATAGTATAGGTATTATGCCTAAAATATCTAGGAATTTCCTTTTACTATTCGAGCCTATATCTATAAGCTTACAACATATTTTCTATTTTGTACTAAAATACCTACCTAACGGCCTAGGACCTTCTATAAATTTCCCCTTGTAACATTACGTGCCGAAATAATTTTAGGACTTTTAGGTCCTACCCTAAATGGTTCCCTTTCAGCCCTTAACTCCCCAAACTTGGCTAGCGTTCAATTTGGCCGGCCGTTCTGTTTGCGGGTAGTTTAGTTTTACAGTTTTACTAAGTTCCTACTTGAGCTGGGTATAAAATATTTATGCATTTTCCTATTTACGTAACGTCCTTAGCTTATTGGCCTTTTTGGTTAGAGTTGACGCACTTGATAGTGCTACTTACTGCCTAAAGGATGACTCACGTTAGACCGGGCCGTGACCGGGCCGGAGCTTCCGGCGCTTACTTTTCTGACATGACAGGTGATCACGTGATGCTTTCCATAGAAAACGAAGCGCCGGAAGCACCGGCTCGGTCTAACGTGAATCATCCTTAATAGTTATTTAATACTAGCTTTTGCCCGCGACTTCGTCTATAATACATGTTCACAAATAAATCAGTTTACGTACCTGTCACGTCCGGGCCGAGGCGTCCGACATCGACACTTTGTTTTCTATGATGGGTGATCGGCGATCACGTGATGCTTTCAAAACGGAAGTGTCGGACACCTCGGCCCAGACGCGGACCGATACGCGAATGCAGTAGCATCTGTCTGAAAATGTGCTTTTTGTATACAAATAGGTACCTATTATCCATGTTCAAAACGATCCATCAAGTAATTTGTGAATTTCATAAATTGTGACGTTTTCAACCAAAAGGTACCGCATTGTCGGTTGTCGATAAGGTTGATTTCTAATTAAAGCTATATGGAAACAGCGCCTTACTGACAAGCGACAATAAGTGCCCTTTTGGTTGAAAATTGCGCAATTCATCTTCCAACTCAAGGAAAACAAAAAATATTCGCTCGATTAGGTAGGTGTGTACTTGAAAACGAATTGCTTAAAAACATCGAAATGATCGTGATCATCGTGAAACTCATTAGTTCGACCCACACTGGAGTCGGATGGAATCAGTCCCACATTTCTAGGAATAGGCATTATCTGAGTTGATGCATTTATATAGACAGTAATGATTATTCAACACGCAAACTAGTCGTTATGAGACTGATTTGACTTTTTTTTTTCAGGTAACACAAGTGCACGAGACTAAGCCAAGATGTCTGCCGGTATCTAAACAATGAAATGAAATAGATTTAAGGCTTGTTTTCATCACATAAATCACCACTAAACGCCTATGATAACAGTGAAGTCATTATTACTAATGTTTTAATTTCCTTTCATTAAGTAACTTATTACTTTCGTTTTTTTTGAGTTGCACTAATTATAACCATTTGTGATTGTCAATTTGTCACAGCCTATTTAAATTATATAAACTCCTTTTGTACATTACCTTCGTAACACTAGTTTCTACATCATCGCTGTATGCAAACGGACTGGTCGTGCTTTAACCGATCACTGTCCGTTTACATCCCAAGTTTTCATACGTGCGGCACGCTCGACAGCCCGGCCGCGACTGCCGGTGAGTTCATTCAACAGGCCGCTAGGATATGGGCGGGGCGTGCGGGACGCGGCGTCATTGGGCGACCTCGCGCCGTGCCATGATGGCCGCCGGCACATTCGGCCAATGAGCGCTGCGCGGGCCGAACGCGCGTCCGTCCGGCGACTGCGCGACGTTGCCAGCTACCGTGAAAAAATATCAGATTCGACCTTCTTAGGACCCCCGTTTTTTTTTGTTTGGTGTGGTGCTGTTATCGTTCGTGTTTAGGATACTTAGTGATGTGTAGGAGGTGCAGTGTTGTGTGTTGATATGGTGTGGTCATCGCCTTCGGGGGAGGTCTTGGTCGAGTTCTCAAGGTAGGTATTTGGCACAACGTGGCCGGCCCGGCAGCCGGCAGATGGCATTTCCGTTATCTGTTCGGCCATGTGTCAATATCATATGACCCAACTACCCTACTTTACTCTATGCTCTGGTTTTACTAGCCCTACCTACTGGTTGCCCTGCTCTAATACGTGCCAAATTGCCTGTAATTATTAAGGAATTTCTTACGTTACATGATATTATTATATCTACCTACATCTTTCACTTATGGCTACTTGGTATAGCTACTTAGGTATCAGACACATGGTCTTCATTAACCTCATAGGTATTTTTGGTACATACACATTACTATATCAGCGTAGTTCGTATAGCAGGATATCCTTATCTTATCTACGACACCTACCCGAGACGTACCTACATATGTACCTACCTTACCTATTACTACTTGAATATAATTAATATAGCGTGTCAAATCTGGGCAGGAAAATCCATGAGCAAAATCATGGCATCGTATGTTGGTAAGGGCTAGGTACTGAATTTGTATGGCGAGAATTCAGAGTACCGTGACACTGTTTTTAGGGTTCCGTACCCAAAGGGACCCTATTACTAAGCCTCCACTGTCCATCTGTCTGTCACCAGGCTGTATCTCATGAACCGTGATGTATTTCTGTTGCTGCTATAACAACAAATACTAAAAAAAACGAACCCTCGGTGGGCGAGTCCGACTCGCACTTGTCCGGTTTTTTATGAACTGTCATTGTCATAGGGACCATCATACGACTCGAGAGGTATAACTATCTAAGACTTAATACGAACATAATACATAAGTGTATACACATGTAGATATAGATTGTATTAGATACCTACAAATTAAAGACAGACAGACACAGCTGTGCTATTAACCTTTCAAGACAATGTTGATCTGACATTTAATTATAGCATTAGATGCACTTACAGACAGACTTATAAACATAGCTATATGAATGTAGGTACCTAGTTTATAAATATGTGACGTCGGCACCTGCATTAGGGCCGGTATACAGCTGCGTAGAGATGTAGCTTCGCTCTGCATTTTCTATCGCATGTATAACGGGGAGTGCTCCGAAGAATTGTTCGGATTAAAGGATGACTCACGTTAGACCGGGCCGTGTCCGGGCCGGAGCTTCCGGAACTTCGTTTTCTATGGAAAGCATCACGTGATCACCTGTCATGTCATAGAAAAGTAAGCGCCGGAAGCTCCGTCCCGGACACGGCCCGGTCTAACGTGAGTCATCCTTAATCCCTGCCGCTTCTTTTCGCGATTCTCCTACGCGACAACATTACCATCCTCACATAACGCTCTTATCTTATAATGATAAAAAAAAACAAAAACTATGGTTAATGAGCATGTAATTTTATTAAAAGATTTTCCACAATAATCAGTATCTAGGGAGGAAAATGGGGACTACTTTTATATGGAGAACCGTTCTTCCCCTAAAGAAAGCCTACTCCTCTTCGTCTATTTTAATTACCAGTCTACGTACTAACCTTTAATGGCCGACTTGAAAATGCCTATATGTATATGTCGTGGCTTCCAATCTCCATGGTGACCTGACATAGACCGAGAAGACCGACTGACTGACATACATATGGGGCATTTTCTATAAAAAGGGACGTTATTGTCGATGGCGCTTACGCCGCACAGCGTCGCGCGGCATTGTATTTATATCGGAGCATCGTTTTTAATGGCGTAAGCGCCATCGACAATATTATTTATAGAATTATTAATTTATAGAAAATACCACATATTTGGAACAACCATTTAAATTCAAAATTAGACAGGACAATCACATCAACAAGAACTGTTGATGACCAGCGGGCTGAGCACGGTCGCATTTTTATCGCCTGTCACCATGCCTGTCACGTTCTAACAGTGACAGGCATAGTGACAGGTGATAAAAATGCAACCATGCTACCAACGCAGTTCACGACAGACAGTGGAGGACGACAGACAGTTTAGTATAATGTAAATGTTAGCGATAAAAACATTGAAGGTCAGGCGGGACGGAAACGCGATACAATTAATCGAATCGCTCTCTCTTGACCGTCAGCAAGGACGACTGGGATAATATTGGCTAAGAACAGTGAAACTGAAACCTAGGTAAAGTAAAGATAAAATCTTGTCTGTTTGTCTGATTTAATATCTTGTCTTTTTATTAATTATATAACAATTCAAGTCTTGGAGACCCTTTACATCTCTGGATAATTTGATGATCTTTTTTATTATTATATACATTTTATCTCTGACACCTAGAGACTTTTACATCTCTAAACAATTTTAGTACTTCTGTTGTTTGTATATTTTTTATTCGCTTTTTTTGTTAATTTGACATTTATATTTATGTAATTGCTTTTTTTTTTTTGCAATTTTGGGTTAATTTTATTGACATGTAAAAGTACCCCTGTGGCCTATTTGCTGAATAAATGTTTGATGTTTGAAAGATAGTTTATTATTCAAGTAGGCATATTACAATGCGCTTATAAACGTCAAATAAAGCTACGCCGGCTCTAACCCAACACCTCTACCCCGAGAAGATTTAAAACGTTCGAAAATAGTAAACGTTCTAATGCTCGACTTGCTCATGCCCAATACACGGTGTAACAATAATTAGTGGGGAACCGTTTAAGGGCATGTACGGTACTGTGTTCTGATTCGGAAAAAGTAGAAGAAACATTTTTTTGACGCGAAAAACATTTTTTTAAATGGGGCAGGTCGTCCAAGTCGGCCAATCCTCGATACAGTTAAAAAAAAAATTTTGTCAACAAAATGTTTCTTCTACTTTTTCCTAATCAGATCAGAACATAATTCATAATTCGTTTATTGCATTTATAATCATGTGTTTACATAAGGTCTTACAAAGAGCATTTTACAGCTAAAGTGTTCACATGAAACCTGTTAGGGTATATAGCAATGTACTTATTACCTAAAACATAATACTAAAGCAATAATATTTCAACATTTAAATTTATATTTATATACATTGCATGCAACATGACACGTCTTGATAGTGGAAAATATTAAGAAATTAAAAAAATACATATTTTTTTATTTTAACTAGATTAGGAACCATTCAACATCGACAATAAAATAATTAAATTTATATATAATAATAAAATTTCATTTATAATATGTTATAATATGTACATAATACATACATATGTTATAACACGATACCGAACACCATTTTTGTTACACGTTGTAGATGAAACTATGCTGTGTTGTGTACTTAGGGTTGCTTTCTTTATTCAAGGTTCAAGGTTTAAGCGCTGTTTATAAAATGAGGAATAAACTGTTGCCATCTTATTCATAAAACTTTACGTGCCTGATTTGGTTAAATTATGTTTTATCCCTTTCTAACAAATACATAAGTCAAAATGACAGATAAAGACAAACGATTCATAGCTAATTCATGCCAGTAACGCGTTTATGAATAACGCCAAACTTTTTTATTATTGGGAGCCCATAGTGTCCCATTACTCCCATTGCTGGCCTCCCCCACTTTTTCCAGTCTTCCCGATTCTATGCAGCTTCTGGCCATTCTTATAAAGTCTCACTCGTCTCACCATCACCGGTCTGCCATATCCACGTCTGCCAACTCTAAACTGTTTACTAAGCTTCTAATGGTTTGTTGAGTATTCCAAAATAAACCTGAGGGGCTACCGCAAAAACCAAAATTCGCAAATTGCGTGGATCTTTCTCTTTTACTCCAATGCAGGCGTAATTAGAGTGACAGAGAAAAATGCCCGCAATTTGCGAATTTCGATTTTCGCGGTTATAACCCTGACACAAAGTCCCCCGCAATCCTGACGAGGGACCAAAAATCCTGACATGTCAGGGGAAATCCTAACATAAAGGATGACTCACGTTAGACCGGGCCGTGACCGGGCCGGAGCTTCCGGCGCCTACTTTTCTATGACATAACAGTTGATCACGTGATGCTTTCCATAGAAAACGAAGCGCCGGGAGCTCCGGCCCGGTCTAACGTGAGTCATCCTTAACGCAGTAGATAATTAAACGTTTTGCAGATCATATGAATACTCAGGCTGGGTATATCTGTGTAAATATGGGACTTTGTACTAGTTTGTACAGATTCAAATGGTAATATAAGGTCATGTCAGGTGTGTAAAGGCCTCAACAGATACGACACATTGTTTCCGAGCGGCGAGTAAAAATACATTATCTAGGGCGTGTCGACGAACTGGGACTTTGCTCGGATGTTTACAATTAGTAATATACGTAGGTATTTGTATCGACGTATGTCTGGCGGTAAAAAATAGAAGTATTGTTCGATATTGTTTGCCTTCTAATTTGTAAATATATAATGTTTTATGATTCTAGCGTAATACATATTTGAACTGATAGGTATTACCTTGTACAGTCGCCATCAGATATATCGGAGCGGCCGAGGTGCTCAAAAATATCTGAACACGCATCTAGCGCCTTGACAATAGAGGCGTGTTCAGATATTTGTGAGCACCTTGGCCGCTCCGATATATCTGATGGCGACTGTACAATTTATAGGTAAGTAAAACATTTATCAAATGCTGACCCTTCTTTTCTCGATCTTTCTGTTCGCGTCCGATACGGATCATTAAAACCGAAACCAGTCGTGTACAGTTGTGCCGTTCTCGAGAACGTTCTCCGTTTACTAAGGGAAATATTCTAGAACGAGAACATTCTCCATACAAAACTGAGAACATTCTCGAGAACGGTACAAGTTTAGTCGTATTAGATACATTCTAGATGTCTGGCGAAGAATGCACCGGATCTCATGGATCGTGTATAGATACTTATGGTGCGTTGTTTAATCCGCTACTATTGATGCTGACTATACATATGTATACAAATTCGTAAACAGAATCGGGTGCCAGTACTGCTTTTGTAAATACAGTAGAATCCGCGTATAATGACATCGAATGGAAGTGACAAACACGTCATACTAAGCGGATGTCATATAAGGCATAGTTGTACAACTTCTTATTTTTTGTTAAGTTTTCTCAATTAATCTCAAATTTCTTTGTAAGATATGAATTTTATTAAACATGTAACAATTATCAACTTGTCACGGCGAATCAAAACTAATAACTTACACGCCACGAACGCACCAAACGTCAAACGTTTTAGGGATAAGTCCGCCTTTGTACTTTGTATATATTTTTGTTCTTTTATTGTGTTTGTAATCTGTCTTATGTACAACAATAAAGTGTTTACATAATACATACATACGTCCTCGCAGGGAAAGACGTGGTGACGATCACGAAAACCAGCTAATGTGTCAGTAGAACCGGTCACAATTTCACAAAAATAAGATTTTAGGTCATAGGAAGCGATTTGTCACTAAACGAAGTCATTGTATCCGACTTTGTTACAAACAATTTTATATGAAAATCAAACTTCGCACAGTAATTATCCTCAATCGTCATAGTAAGCGGTTGGTCAGTATAAGTATAAGTAGTCATAATAAACGGATTCCACTGTATAAAAAAAATACGTCTATCTATAGCTGCTAAATCTCGCTATGGATAAAAAATGTGTCTCAGTGCTCCTTAATCTACGCTTAAGCTTCCGACGTTACATAGTTTTATCTATTTATTATGTACCATCTTTATATACCTACAGCCAGTCTAATTTCGACTCTATCTTCTCTGTATAAAGCTAAAAATCGACTGACGAGGGTAGGTTGAAAATAAAGTTATAATTCTACCCCAGGCAGTTTCATGTTTGATGTTTTCGTAGGGACTACGCCATTTTAGATGTTATTGCTCAAGTAATTATTTCTTTTCTCAAAAGCCTGGAAATAAAAGATAAGTTTCTGAACAAACGGCGTAATAAAACTTGTTAGATGTTACTGCTATAGAAAATTCAGATGTATAAAATAACTATATAACTAGTGGCTATTAAATGGGTAGTAAATATTTGAACAACCCTCTATTGCTATGTCAATAGTCTTTTTAGATGTATTCGTTGGTGACTGTGCTCGTAAAGTCAGTTAGTATGCCAGTTTTGTTGTATAACTAAACTATCCATATTAATGCGGTTCCCTGAGCCAGAAGGTGAAAAATCTCCTTATATGATCATGTTTTTCTAAGAGGCATTGATACGAGTATTCGTAGACGTGGAAAAATATATGTAGTTGATGTAGTTCTTGTATATAATGGGTTATATGCAGATAGCATCTTTAAGGATGACTCACGTTAGACCGGGCCGTGACCGGGCCGGAGCTTCCGACGCTTACTTTTCTATTACATGACAGGTGATCACGTGATGCTTTCCATAGAAAACGAAGCGCCGGAAGCTCCGGCCCGGTCACGGCCCGGTCTAACGTGAGTCATCCTTTATTTGTAGATAGCATTAAACTATTATTACTAACGTATAGAACCGGCACAGAGAACCAGTATTTTGCGCCATGAGTTGCTGTCGTTTTGACAACAAACCATAGAAGCGGAGCGTGAATCTCGCGACCTGAACGCGTAAGCGCCATTAATTTTACGAAGCTTACGACGTAGCGTTTTGGTCGCGTGTTACAGGTTGCGATTGCGACAATTGTTTAGTAGGCTTCTCGGTAGTAATAATAACTAAATGGTAGAAAGGTACTTACGTATTTGCTCTTAAATTTTACATTAGAGGACCGACAACTGTGTCCCATCCTCCCATGCCGTAGCCGACAAACGAGCACCCCTGTTGCACACACCAAGCGGCTTATGTACTATCGGCCAAAGCCAGAGTCGACCACTTTCAAAACAGTATCGCTTGCAAACGTTGATTTTTGACTTGACCCGCCCCTAATTTGTTGACCAATGAGAAACAAAGATCCTTTTTTTTGTAAAGTAGCTGTCATTGTTCACAATCTTTACGTAGCTTGCACGTGTTTTGTCTAGTCTAGTCAGTTGCATCTTGCGCATCTAAAACGCACCACGTGTCTTAACCGTCGCAATTATGAATCACGGCAATTTGTCAACGTATGTGCGAAACCGTATAATTTCTTTAAGAGAAGAAGGATATAATATTAGTCAAATCTCGGAAGAATTACAAATTACGGTAAGTGAATATTTTTTTATTTATACAACTAACTACGCTGTGCAAAGATAAATAAAAAGTATTTATAGTATTATTAGGTTATTAAGATTTAGTTTTTTTTATTCATATATCCTGCTGTTTTAAGTTAAAAATTGGTTTTCAGTATACATGTGATCGATTACCTCACAATACTTCAACTACTTAATTATTAAAATTTTAAATAATATTATTCGTTGACTTATAGAGTAGAATTGTGTTATTTACATATACGCTTTATCACCTTGTAGCAGAAAACATTTTAGCTGTTTACATGGAGTGTTTAAACATGTAGTAGATATTAGTTCAATACGCAAAGGAGGGTTGCAAGCAACATATTTTGATCATTACATTTCTTTTTTTTAGAGAAATTCAGCACGCCGCTGGATTAAACGCTACGACGGAGAAGCAAGTTTAGAAAATCAACCCCGTCCCCAACCGCAACGCATTATTGCTGGCCAGCGTTTGGACCAACTGATCACCACCTATGAAGAGCATCCATTTACGCCTATTCGGCACTTTGCGGCGGCATTTGATTGTTCTCCGCAAACCGTGCGAAACGCTCTTCATAGGGTCGGCATCCACCACCGAAAGCCGGCAAAAAAAATTGTTTTGACAGATGTTCAAAAAGCAGCGCGCCTCAATTTCGCTCGAGATATGAGGGATTTTGATTTTTCACATGCCATATTTTCCGACGAGAAGTCTTTTAAGTCGAGCCAGGTGGGTCGCAAGAATTTATGGCGTGTGGATAATACACGATACGACCCGCGGAATGTGGTCCCATGTTTAGAGTCAGGAAGAGTTGTAGTTAACATGTGGGCGTGGATGAGTGCAGCTGGGCCGGGAGAGCTCGTATATTTACCCGAGAGGGCCAATGGCGCGAGTTATCTGGAGGTTCTGCAGGACACAATGGTGCCGTCAGTGAGGACAGTGTATCCGGAAGAAGACGTGCCTGAAGTAATATTCATACACGACAACTGCCCTATACACAAATGTCGCCTGGTGCAAAATTGGCTTCAACAGAAACCCAGTGGCATTAAAGCAATACCATGGCCCTCGCGCTCTCCGGATCTCAATCCCATTGAAAATCTTTGGTCCGTAATGGTCCAACGCTGGGATACGAGATCCGAAAGGACCAAAAACGCACTCGTCGCACATGTTAACGAGGTGTGGGACTCGTTGCGCGGATCAAATTTGTGCGAAAACCTTGTAGCCTCGATGCGGAGGAGATTGGATGCAGTCATAGACGCTGACGGGGCACTAACAAAATATTAACCGTGCTTTGCACAAAGCATTGAGGTAACTTTGTTTAAACAACGGTTAATATCAACGGTTAGTGGTTCATCGGTGTTTTACGCTATAGTCTTAAGTCACCTATGTTATTTACGTGTCAATATATTTATTTACGTTCATGCTAAAAATATTTGTTTAAAATGTCAGTTTTGTGTTATTGAGTATTAATTTGTTTTTTTTTTCTTGACGAACTTGAGACATGTGTTTGTTACCGACTGTCTTTCATGTGACCGTGTGTTGACTTTCATGTGTTGTTTACACTACGATTCATAAGAAAATTTGTGCAGTGGTTCATAGGTGTTAGTAATCTTGGCTGTAAGTATAAGTAATGTAGGGTTTAAGATCACTTAATTAATAACGTGTCAAGAAATTTAATTATGTGTATTTTTATATATAATTAGCATAAGTAGTATTATTAGATTAATTAGGTTAACTAGAATATATATTAGCTCAGGGTAAAATTTGGTTATATTTTGTTTCGAGTTGATGTTAATAGTGAGTGTGATAGTAACTTTAGTATAGTAACATAACTTAGTATAAGGGTATATAACTAAGTATAAGGCGAAAACAAGATACACTAGCTGATTCAATCTTACAAATTTTACAATATAATATTTTACGCCATTTATTCATTTTTTTATTCGACCCGATAATGCTCGATAGCAACGCAAAGGGCCCACATTGTATAGTGATTACGGTGTATCTGGGTTCTTTTTGCCGCCTTGCCCCGACTCGTAACCCATATTTTACTTGTTTAACCACATTTTAAGTTCGACACGCTGTAACAATCGGTATGATCAACACGTGCAATATGTTCACTTGGATTACTTGGATAGTTATAGATACAGTGATAATATGTGCTAGTGTGTGTTCTTCTTCAAATATTGTTGATTTATATTAATTTACTTTCTCTCATTTAATTTGGTGAAATTAATTAAATTAAATGTCATGTAAAATAAAAACAATATATATATAACTAAATAAGCCTACCCATTTCCTAATAAATAAAATCTTACATTTAAGACTTATATCTATAACCTATTTACTAATCGACTGAAGTACTGACATGTACTGAAGTAGGTCCATTTCCGCCACCGAGGGAAGACGATATTTTCATTGATATAGTAAATCTGAACCGTATTTCTGCATGGAATAGAGTCTACATAGCTCGCACATTTGCACGAGAAGAACCACTCTATGCAGCAATACGGTTGCAAAATGCCCCAATTGGTCAAGATTGATGCTAGTAGTATTCGCTCATTTTGGAGTTTTAGCGAAGGAAATGGTGGTGACACAAATAACGTAACGTTTACATTTATTAAGTCATCTACGGCCTGCTTATATTTAAGTAGGTATATTATTTAAGTTGTTTTTGTTAAGTATTATTGTTAATATTAGTCTAGTTTATATTATTCTTGTATATAATAAATGTATAAAAATAAATACTTTGTATTTTTTTGTTGGACCAAATTACGTAAGAAAGTAACTCATGTATTTGATAATAAGTGTTATAAAATAAATATTAAAACTAAAACTAACTACAATTATAATAACTAAAGCTAAAAATTCAAAATACCTAACAAAAATTTGTGCCCTTGGTAGGGTGCCCATCACGCAGGCAGCGTTCCCGCGCTGGATTGCTATGATTTTACCATTTTTTGCTAGAACTAAATATTGATTATTTGATCAGCAAAGTAAAAAACGATATAAGACTTGCATCGTATAAAATTTCAGTAATCGAACTATTTGAGTACTTATGAACAGACGGGGTATAGTTAAAAAAATAGTCGCGGCTAATACTCGCGGCATTTTAGTTTGGTGTGAATCTATTGTCTCATATTTTTCTTTGACAGCATGCCGGCACTATAACTTGCCTAACATAGCAAACACCTGCAGAACAATTACGCCGTGCACCAATTACTGCTTGCCTGATGAATGCAGCCCGGACCTAATATTCGAAACCTAAGCAATAAACTAACCCAAATGGCAGTTTAATGCGTTCCAGATGCGTCTCTTTTTCTTAATAGTACGCAACAAAGTATTGCTGCGTAAATGCGAGCGCTTAGTTTTTTCTTTTGTCTCTCCTGAGTCCTTACTCCTTATCCTTAAACCTTGTCGGCTAGCTTTGAGATAGCTAATAACGTGAAATTTATCACAATACAATAGAATAAAAATAGTTTGCCGGGAGTAAAATAAAAATAGTCCATATAAAATGATTCAAATTTATTAATAACTTAAACATATACCTATCATGCAATACAGTAAATTAAAATAAATTAACCTATTCAAAAGTAAAATTAAGGTGTCGGCATGGTCGCTGTGACAACTGAAAATAAAAATTAATCGTTTAATGAAGATGATGGTGTGAACGTAGTAATAGGGTCCCGTTTTCACCCTTTGGCTACACAGGCTACACTACACGGTACACGGTAGCACGGCATTGAGGATCGGCCATAGATAAGTTTTCGAACGTAAAAAACTCAACACGGACCCCACCAGAATTATGCGGTTCTCATAAGATATTACATATTTGATATGAGAAACCACATATGTTTATCTTACCCTGTGTTCACATTCCTTCTTGACCATCTCTGTATGCTGGTTTGTATACAGGCTGGCTAAAAAATAAGTGCATTCCCGTTGCCAGGGAGGTTTTGGGATTATACTGAGCATCTTTTACTATGGGACCAACCCCGAAATCGCGAAAAAAATTTGACTGTTCCATACATTTTGGCTGGTCCATTTTTTATGGGAGGTATATATAATTTATAATATTATAATTTATAATATAATAATTTATCATATTTATATTTGATATGTTGCATCTTGAATAAATATCTGGGCATGCCATTTTCATATTTATATATGCCATACGGGGACCAACATATTTTGAGCTTTCTGTTCCAACAGTTGGTATACTAGTCTAGGGCTCAAAAATATTATGGTTCTCGCATAGACTGTTCAAACAAAGGGCTGTTTGTTCTTTGAACGAACCTAATATTCATATATGTATCAATATTCAACACTGGCTTACTATAATCTAATACTTAGTATAAGCCCATTGTTGTAGACTCTCAAAACGCAAAGGCAGTTGCTTGAGGACTTTGAGAGAGACAGGCAAGGCAGTGAGATGCTGTAAAGAGTAGGTAAATGTAACATTAGTAAATTAGGATAGTGACTTTCTAGTTTCAAAATGGTGATATTTATGGACGTAGAACGTGTTTTAGATAGGTATGATTATATTTTTATGTTAGATATTGGACTTATTTGGCCGTGGGACCTTACACATTTTGTTTTGAGGCGAGAGTGTTATTGTGGATTAGAAATCGAGCGACAAGGACAATTGGATCATTTTATTGTTGACATTAGTTTTGGAGTTAATGTTTTAATTTTAGTTGACCAACCGTACTTTTGGTGTAGTGTGTGTCGAAGGTGCATATACGACCACCAATTACCGGAGGAGTGCGAAGTGTGTGAAGAAAAAAGTAAGGGCTAAACTGCGTTTACCGGGTGCGTATATATATATTTAAATGTATGTATTTATTTATTGGACCAATAAACTATCCTACCTATTTCCTAATAAATAAAATCTTGCGTGTTCAGATCACGTCGGGGTCACCAATGTGGCAGTCGGGGTTTGGTAATGTGTTGGGATTGTTAGAAATAAAAGTCCATACGCGGTAACAATAATTAATCTATATTAAAAACTAAAAACTAAACTTACACAAATAACACAAACAAATTACACTTACACAAGTCGCATTTAACACTTATATCTAAAACCATAAGCCATTATAACAGATTGCCTACTGAACTAAAAATCATTACGGATCACTCGGTGTTTCATAGGGAATTGAAAATATTTTTATTGAGAGGTTGCTTTTACAAAGTGGATGAAATTTTTGATAATATTTAAGATTTAGGCTTATTATATTATGATTACACTAAGTTTTTAATAATTATAATTTTTTGAATAAATGTATGACTATAAGGTTATACTCATACATTTATTAAAAAAATATAATAATAAGTAGGCTTATTTACTAATTTAATACGTGATGGCCGCGGCTTCACGGCGGCGGCTGTCTGCAATAACAAAATATATAGGTTAACATTGATGCTATAGTAGTATTCGCTCATTTTGTAGTTTTAGCGAAGGAAGTGGTTATTTACGTTGCCAAATTTAAAGCATAGACCTTCACTCACTTTCGTTCGCTTCGGTCCAATTTTTTTGTCGAGATAGTTTTAGGAAATTATTTAAAATGGCGGAGTTGACACAAATGACGTAGGTGCCATTGGCATCTATTCTAAGACGCATAGAACCATTGCGGCTCGTTACAAAAACGATCGTGAATATCAACATACCCTAGTAGGGTTTCCTGCAAAGCATGCACCCTGGCGCCGCGCAGGGTAATGCTGCGGTCGGCGGCCGGGTGCGTCGGTCTTGACGCCCCGGAATAGCAACCGGCCGCGACCTGGTCCGCCCCGAGCCCGGCCTTGAGGGTCGAATACGGCGCGCAACCCCAACCGGGGTCGGTGGCGGGGTCGGCGGTATTGAAGCCGCCGAGGGTTCCATCTGAGGCCCTCTAACAAAAAGCGAAACAAAATGAAAATTTCAACGATAATGTCACGCAAGGGGAAACTAAGACTTAGTACTGAACGTTCTTACCTAAGGCAAAGGCGCAGGGGCATGCCGCACCCCCAGCATGTTTCAGCTGCCGGCGACGACGCCGGCTGCTCTGCTGCTTGTGCCTCTGCGCCCTCCGCCTCGTCCTCCGCACCCTCTCGCTGTCTTCGTGTCCTGAAGCTTCAAGCAAACATATCCCATTATGAATTTGTAAATTTACATAACTCGAATATGTATTATATAGTTACAGAACTTACCTAAGGCATTGAAAAATGTCTCTCAAAAAATCCATTATTTTATTTAGTTATATATGTTCGGTTCGGGCCTCGTCACTGAACTGAACAAGAGCATCGTAGAGATCGAGCTTACAGTTTACCAATTATCATTTTGTTTATTATATCATATTTCTCAAAGAGTTGTTTTGGGAACTCTCAACACCGCCGAATAACGAAATAGGAAACCCTTTAAGGTCCGCCACACCGCCATCTTAATACTTACAACAACATAAGGGTCAGCATAAATTATAATCAAACTAGCAGTTTCCCGCGACTCGTCTGCGTGGAATAACCCTTTAAAAGCTTCCAACTTTTCTGGGATAAAAACTATGCTATGTCCATTCCCGGGACTCCAACTATATACGAAATTTCAACTTAATCGGTTTAGCTAGCGCTAACGAGTGCGGCCGAGTCAAACAGACATTCAGTAAACAGAGTTATTACGTAACTTACTAATAAAACTTAAGCCTAAATAATGGGTTAAAGGCGCGGGCGCTGTATCCTAGAACTCATTATGGCTTGTTTAAAAAAAGCTTCCAAGTATGGTCGAACAATTATTTAACGGCCACCAGATGTGTATCTTTCTATCATAGAATGACTTTTACCTGACCCATAATTATTATTTGCAAACAGTTATTTTAGTCATGGTTATTTTTTTAACCAAGACACAAACAGATATGCTCTTCTTAATTATGCTATATTTTAAAGAAATAGTTATAATTATACGATTATTATATTTACCCATGATTATTTTAGTACAAAGTTCATTTTTTATTTTATTTTAAATGTTTATCAAGTCTGTTCTTAAAACTGTTCACAGAGGGAGCACTTATAACTGTCTTTATTACCTTAAACGTTAAACTTATTTATTACCGATCCTCAATACCGTGTAGCATTCATATACACTTTTTTTTAACATCATTTTCACAAGTAATTTTCCACCCATTGGAACCATATTAGCGGATTATCACAAACAAGAAGCATTTACTATTACAGTAATAATAAAATAACTAGGCAACATTAGAAAACAAATTGACTTAACTACAATAGGTAAGTAACTAATTATTTAAAACAAACCTCGTGTGCTCTTCCGATGCGTTATCTCCTTCCTGCTAGAGTCCTTCAGTCCACTTTCGCAAACAAAAAAAGGTCCTCGCGCCGTGATCATAATATTTTTTATAGCCATTGCTTCGTGTTTCAGAGTCATCTACAATAAATAAGTGATAAATATTAAGTAGTCTTTATAGTTAACATTATCGACTACCATCAGCATCACGTGTCGAATAATTTACTTACCATGAAATATCACAAATTCACAAGACAGCGGAGTATTAGTAATAGGGTCCCGTTTTTACCCTTTGGGTACGGAACCCTAAAAACGTGATTTTTTTGCGTAATGTTATGGAACCCATCGTCGGTTTTTATTGTAGTTTCGATGTTATTACTCACATATAAATGTAAAAGAAAATTGACATCTTTTACACGACTGCCCGAAAAAGGAGAAAATTGTAATCATGGCATGTCATACTAACATATAACATAAGTCAGTCCCTAGACTACAAGAAAAAATAGCTATTACAGAAAAGCGCGTTATTGTTATGCAAAAGAGAATTGTGGTAAACATTTCACTTATGTTGCAGAGGGAATTGATTTGTTAGCTGTTATCGACTGAACTTGAGAGTGCCAGAACTAAAGTGGCTAAAACTTAAATTTATTAACACTTCGAACAATCCAAAATATTTTAACATCGTCTCGACGTCATTTGGTCTTGTGAGATCTTACGTGAAACAGGAGACTTGTGTTTGTGTTCTAAAATGGAAAGAAAGTAAGTACTCATGGAATAATATTGTATTTAAAAATAAAGTTAAATCACCAATTTTGGATATTGATACCCTAGTGCCCATATGACTGTGCGGAAGTTCCGAAAAAAGTTAAGATTTCAGTGAAATGGTGATTACACTATAGTATGCTCACTGGTGCAAAGATATTTATTTTTCTACAAAATAAGTCACAATTGACCACTAGGGTATCGATATACGTAGTATTAATACCTTATCATTTGCACATATTAGGATTTAGACATAGTGATTTAGTTCTAATTAATGACGTGATATTGGAAGATCAAAATTAAGATAACAACTAACTGCCACTGTCAAATCTGTTCTAATTTTATTCTAGATCGGTTATATTTTTGGTCTCTATTTCTGAGCGCTCCCCAGCGCTTACACATTTCTGTTTGGCGTAATGGTTGACTGGGAGAGAATACGTTAAGGCATGCCTTTTGAACTCTTTTTGTGTGCATTGTGCAATAAAGTTTAAAATAAGTAATAAACTGTTTATTCTGTTTGCAGCGGAATTAATACGCCACCACCGTCATCGCCGGACGGTGTAACACCACCGCCGACACCGGAGGCGTCGACTTCGTCGGCGAGCGAACTGGACTCGCCGCCGAGGTCACCTACACTGCCGCCAACACCACCACCTGACCTTGTGGCGGCTGTTATATGGTGGCCACCGGCTCCTCTGCAGGAGCGGAGGCACAGCGCTCCTTTTTAATTTACTATGGGACCACAATTAAATAATAAAACAGTTCTATAGTAGTATTATTTCTAATTCTTTGTTGAACTTGTTCCTCCATTGTTGTTGCTCCATTATTTTTTTTTGAAATTTTCAACCTAACCAGTCAGTAAGATAAAAAGGTGGCTCGACAAAAGGCAAATTCACACCAGAGTTCTTTAGATTTAAATTTACAACGTTTGTTGTATGGGAGCCCCACTTAAATATTTATTTTATTCTGTTTTTAGGATTTGTTGTTATAGCGGCAACAGAAATACATCATCTGTGAAAATTACAACTGTCTAGCTATCACGGTTCATGAGATACAGCCTGGTGATAGATGGACAGACAGACGGACGGACAGCGGAGTCTTAGTAATAGGATCCCGTTTTTTATTACTGTTTGGGTAAGGAACCCTAACAATTGAATTTTTAATGAAATGTTTTATTTCATGTTTTATAGATGTTTGTAAAATTTGGTAAGTAATTACCTACAATTATCATGAGTGCTATAGAGAACTTGAAACGTCGAAATTGAATATTCCAATAATATTCAAATATGTAATACGGATAGTAATCCGTGACACAATCTATTTATTTATTAAATTTTATATTGAGGTATGGTGGCATATTAAAATGATGTAACAATCCTTTCCAGGGCCACCGTAAGATATCATGATATAAAGAAAAATAAAACCCATCGCGGCTCAAAGGATCGAAAGCCAGATGGGTAAAGCCGTCGAGATTGTTAATTTTTGTCTGAACCAAATCTTCCAGTTCGTTTTCATCGAATATGTAAGCACTACTGGCGTTGTTGTTAGTTGATTCTATAAAGCAATGCTTGTTTCCCCATTTCGCAAACTTAATAAAAGTTGGTGTTTCTATAACATTTTTGCATTTTCATCAAACCCTCCTAATTTTGGTTAAAAATGCCGTGGCCGTATTCTCCGAGTGCTTTTAAACTATCAATTATTTTCATATTTAAACATTTACAAAAATACGTTTAAAACGTTTGAAAGATTAGACACACTATCATTTTATTCAATTTGTAATACGCATTTGTAATACGTATTAATATATTTATAACATTTTGCTGTTATTCTTATTGGACCACTGTTTACATTCTGACAGAAAATCACAAAAAACTTCAAAAGAAATTCTAGTGGTCCGCCCCCAAATTTCATTGGTGGACAAAAGCTGACGAGCCTCGGGCAGATGTTCCCGCTTCAAACAAAATGCGCCTTTAAGGTGGTCGACTCTGGCTTTGGCCGATAGTACCTATTTTATTTTCTATTTGAGAGATTTTCGTTCACGAGGCAATAATTCTCGTCCGTCGATAAAGCTTCCCATACAAAAGTGGGGGCCCCACGCGGCCCACCGCTGGCCACGTGTGCCCACACGCAGCGACCTTGACGCGCGCCCAACGCTTGACAACGCGTTTTTACGCGCTCCTATTTGCTTAGGTCGATCGTCGAAGACAATTAATTTCAACATAAATAGTAGCGTTGCTTGTCAAAATACATATTTTATTTTTATCAGTACGGATATGATGGTGGCATTTATATCATCTGTCATGTCATGTAAAGCTTGCCCAGTAATATAAATCCCACCAAAAACATTTCATGTAAAGTGTTGCCAAGACTAAGCTTTTACACTAAAAAGCTATCAGATCCCGTAGTAGGTCCCAAGACTTACTCTGTAAGTCCTAACATTATTAGCTCTAACTGTATAAAGCCGTCTTGGTCAAACGTACAGTACGGCTTGGCCGTTTCGTTGCTGTCAAATGGACAAATTGGACAAGAGGGACAAATCCCTTAATGACACTCAGAATTTGAAAGACTTGTGTTGTGTTACTACTTTGTACAACAAGTCCACCGAGGGAGTGTTTATGTGACCAGAATAGCAAGACTCCTCACAAATAGCTTTTTAGCCTTCTAAGCTCTTCTAGCTTAATAACCCCTTGATCGAGCCTGCTCATAATTTTTTTTTTTTTTACTAGCCTAATTTAGTGTCTCACTGCTGGGCAAAGGCCTCCCCTCGTTTCCTCCACTCGACCCTGTCGTTTGTAGTGTCCCGCTAATCCGGATAAAATGCGTCCAAGTCGTCCCGCCATCTCCTTTTCGGCCTGCCTGCACCCCGGCCAGCACCATCTATGGTGTTCCGTGGGTCCCACTCGGTAACCATTTTGGCCCACCTTTCAGGGTGCATGCGGCAGACATGCCCAGCCCAGTCCCACTTAAGCTTAGCGGTCTGGACACCTACATCTACAACTCGAGTTCTGGAGCGCAGTTCCGTGTTTCTGATTCTATCAGTTCTGCGAACACCTAGTATACTGCGCTCCATCGCTCGCTGGCAAACCTTGAGTCTGGACTTTAACGCCTCAGTTAATGACCATGTTTGAGCACCGTAGGTTAGGATAGGCAGGATACACATGTCGATGAGTTTGCGCTTGAGACACAGGGGAAGGTCGCCCTTCAATAGCGCCTTCATGGACCAGAAGCTCTTCCAGGCGTTGTCAATACGTCTATTGACCTCTATGGTTTGCCTGTTTTCGAAGGAGGCTATCTGGCCCAAGTAAATGTACTCATCAACATACTGTATATCCTGCCCATCTACCGTGACCCTGTGTTTTGCTCCATTGGTCATCAACTGAGTTTTCGCTCTGTTCATTGTGAGTCCAACCTCAAGGCTCGCTGTGCTGAGATCTTGTAGCATGTGTTGTAGTTGAGATGCCGTGTGGGAGAAAAGGACGATGTCGTCGGCAAAACGCAGGTTAGTTAACCGTTTATTACCGACGACAATGCCCAATCCTTCCCACGAGACCGCCAGCTTTTTGAATATCTCCTCTAGGCAACTGGTAAACAGTTTAGGAGACAGCGGGTCGCCCTGTTTAACGCCTTTCTCTATTTTAAATATAGGACCAGGTGCGTGTAATTTAATGTTGGCTGTGCTGTTATTATAAATTGTTCCAACGAGTCCAACGTATGTCGGGTCTACACCCTGATTCTGCATGGCGGAAAATATAGCGGAGTGTTTGACGCTGTCGAATGCTTTGCTATAATCTACAAAACCAAGGTATAGAGCTCATAATTTAATGACTAAAATATAATGCCCTCAACTACAGGTTTACCCAATTTTATTAAAATTAGAACAAATTTACTAAAGTTATTGTCCATCAAACTATCCTCTGATAGTTCATCTTAAAGACATCGAAATGCCGGGACGTACCCCTAACCAGCCGCGTGTTCCAAGTTGAATGTAAGAACTTCGCTTCGCTCGGTCGTTCGAAAAACGACACGCCAGTATTACTCGTATCAACTCGTATGTAGTCTTATTTTATAGATAACGTAATACAGGGTGAGTATCTTATGGATAACAAATGTAAATAGCGAAATTAGAACCTTCTTAATTAACTGTCAATACCTATACATAACGTGACACTAATCCAGATTGTACCTTTAAGAAACACCTCACGTGCAAAGTTCAGTGACCCCCAATCGATAGCTAATGACGCAGCTGTAGTGCTAATAGAACAATACCTAACATTAGTAAATGGTGTAAACATGTGACTAAGGGGTATTATTATTATTTCCTCGCTTGTGTTTCAGTAAACAAGGTTATTTTCAACGTCTGGTTGGAAGCTGACATATTGTGAAGAGCCGTAAATTGAGAAATACATCGTATTTCATACCTAGTGTTATGTAGATCGTAAAGTATAGGTACACCATTCTTTCATGTATTTATTTAAGTATAATTAAATCACGTCTTCGTATAAATAGGTATCATGATATTCCACACACCCTAAATCTAGGCCCCCAAACCACAAACGTTTTTTCTACTCAATTAACCACGTTATCAACAAATTAAGCAAAACAGTCTGACTCACGTATGATTTGTGTGATGCAACATTATGCCGTTCGTGCAATACACGTGGAACGACCATACAAGTCATACAGCAATGTGTAAGTGACGTTGATATTAAACAGTTGATTCCTGTGTAGTTAACTATTGTGTTCTGAACATGATTGATTCAATTTGATTCTGACATCGGGTACTGCGCACATGAGTTTCCAAGGAATTAAAGATGTATTTTAGCTCTGATGAAAAAGGGTACAAGCTGCATATGGAACTTATACTCTTTTTCATCTAAGTTGCGAGAGACTTACCTCTTTTCACTAGAGCCAGTAGATGTTATATATTTTGTCACAAGTAAGACCAAATCTTAAAAAATCTATAGTACCCCTAGACTAGAAATACATTATCGACATACTAAATGAATGACATACTAGAAAGTAGAAATACATTATCGACATACTAAATGAATCTATAGTACCCTAGACTAGAAATACTAGAATAGATAGACATTATCGACATTGCTGCCATGCTGCCAATTTTACTAACTAAAGGCCGAGAAATACGGAATTGCTGTCCGGATGAGCGGCGCGAGGTCGTTTGGTATCACAAGGCTGTCAATTCCTATTCCGGCCGTTGTGATATTTAGTGTAAAGTACGACGTATAAGTCGTTTATCCAATATAATAATAATTAATTTTAATAATTAATTAATTATTTTTTTAATTGATTTTAATAATTTATTGTGAATTTTGATTTTATTAATTTAATTTATTGTAATTTTTTTAAATTGATTTAATTAATTTAGTATTTTAAATATTAACAATAGATTTTAATATTGTCTTCGGTTACCGCGATAGTTACTCTTGAAATAAAACTATGAAAACGGATTATATCGCGTATATTGAATTTATAATACATCTATTAAATCATTTATTAAATCTTCTCGGGTCCGTGGAGCCGGCGTAGTTTTTATCGCGTATATATATATCTTTACTTGAAAATAATTGTAGTGTATAACTAGCCTTATGAATCGATTTTGCATGTACAACCAGCCTTAAAGTTTGTAGTCTATGATTGTTCATTATTTTAGTATGTGGGTATTTTTGCACTTTGTAATTTTTCCTCAGTCACCCGTTGACCACGAACGCTGTAAAGGGTTCGAAACGTCGGGATGTATTATAAATTCAATATACGCGATATAATCCGTTTTCATAGTTTTATTTCAATAGATTTTAAGTCACCATGTAACTAACCCCAATGGATCCTAGTAATCTGAATAAAGAAATTATATTATTATTATAATTATTTTTATTTTATTTGTTAAAAAAACACTTGTCAGTGTTTTAACAAATTATATGTTTGTTTCAGGTAATACGAGTTTCCTCTGAGTCAGCGTTGTGGAAGTGCGCCGAAATCTGAAATGCGCCGGCGCCGGTGGAAAACAACAAGTATACTTACTTAAATAAAGAAGTGCCTGTCGTCTTTATAGTATTTAACGAAACTAATCTGGCTAGTTACCAGTCTGTCAGTAGAAAAAAACGTAAATGAAAACAAAGTGTGGGCTTTAATCCTTTCGGGCCCTCTTTTTAGGGTTCCGTACCCAAAGGGTAAAAACGGACCCTATTACTAAGACTCCGCTGTCCGTCTGTCCGTCCGTCTGTCCGTCTGTCTGTCTGTCACCAGGCTGTATCTCATGAACCGTGATAGCTAGACAGTTGAAATTTTCACAGATGATGTATTTCTGTTGCCGCTATAACAACAAATACTAAAAACAGAATAATATAATTGGCAATAGAGTCCAAATAAGTAAATAAATTGCTGCAGGGTAGATTGTTCGCGCACCGGCGGGCGAGCGCGGCGAATGGTTTGCCGCGCTCGCCCGTGGACTCTATTGTCTAGGTAATAGGTGACGACATTTTGAATAAATACTAATATCTCAGTTTTGCAATGGAATTCCGCTTGGTGCCCATAGAACCAAATGAATAACCTAATTCTCAAGTCTGTTGGTTTTTGGACCATTTTGACGCATAGTCCTCTCCTTTCTATAAAAATAAGACGATAATATTGGCACCCCTCACTGTTCTGTTCAAGTGCAAAGTTAGCTTAGACGGCCCCTAATTATACATAGTTATTATTGTTCATATGTATTTTTGCTTCCATATCTTTTAATTTTTCTTATAACTGGTCTGTCTGGTCAAAGGTCTTAGTAGCGCTCCGCTATCGCAAGCATATGTTTTGTTCGTTATGCGACATTTTTATCAGAATTCACAAACATTGACCCAAAGTCTTGAAGCTAACAGTACATTATCTTGTTCACATGTCGATAAGGATGCATGTTCTGTTCTGAGAAATATTGATAGAGTAACTGCCTAACTGCGCCATTAAATGAGGGCTAGCGTTTTTCTGCTCACCAGTTGGCGCCACTGTTGATGGTGGTCCAAAAAAACAGATCTCAAAACTCTTCTATGTTTATTTTTATAAAATCTATACGTTGTAATATACACAAAGGTATTTTAACGTCTAAATTTGTTGTTTTTTCAACCTGTTTAATTTTGCATATAGTTAAAGCTAGCTACACCATACACACTAGGGTACGCCTGCGCAGGTAAAGCTGGTTAGAAAACTGCGCAGTCGAATGCTACACACGCTACGTTTTACCTGTGCAGTTGGTAAAACTGCGCAGGCATACCCTAGTGTGTATGGCCAGCTTTAGTTGGCACTTTTAGACCTCCATCTACACTAGCGCCGCTAGCGGCGAAATTGAGCGCGATAGCCCTCATAACAACGTTATGCGTAATTTATTGTAATTAATTATAACTACTTTTTCCGTTACTTTACATTTACACGATCACTAGAAGGATAAATGAAAACTTAGTAGGTGCATTCCATGATAGTTCTAAAAAGCTAAGAAAATGATATTGGATCTGGTAATATTTCATGACTTTGCTAACAAATTGGCAGTATATTCTCGAGCTTTATGGATTTTATTGAATTAGCTGCCATCTGCCATACAAGGCAAAATCATTTCGTAAGGGACATTCTCATGAAATGCCCCAGTAAGAACAAAGAGAATTGATTGTAATAGAGAGGTAGTCTAAGAAAAAAAGGTGCCCCTTAGTTTGACATCCAAATCAGATGGTGCTATACTGAATGTCAAACGTCAACTTTTGGACTGCAAAATGTATGGAGCTGTACTGTACTGTCTCGTTTACTCAATCAATGTATCTTTGGTAAGAATAAAATAAAACATCTAAATAAATTTTAATATAAGCAGGTATAAAATTTAATGTAAGGATACAAGATATATACAGTGGTACTACGTAAACGAAATTAATAACTAGCTTAAATCTAAAATAGGCCCTTGAGGCATTGTACCAAGGATGCTGGCGGCATTTCCCCGCTGTATCGCAATGCTGATACGTTGTGCGAGAAAGCCGCCAGCTCTTCGGTCACCAGTTACGTCAACCAGACGCTTCGCGATTTCTGCAAACAACTTATGCGCGCTGGGACCCCATGGACCTAGAGTTTCAACTCCAAATGGAACGAAATGATACTCTCTAATTTTAATTGAAAGTAAGAATGTATTCATATCCGCTTACAAGTATAAACATTTATCTAAGCTTCCTTTAGATATCCTGGTCACGGCACCAAATTGTAAAGCTACTTACGAAACTGTTGAAAAATGTAGAACGTTTAGTTGAACACATCGTAAAAATAACCTAATATTATCGCGTATTCTTATCAAATCAATATAAAAGTAAGAACTGCAGAAAATAACGGTAAATTACCGACTACATCTGTCCTAACAACCTAAATAACTTGGTAGTAAGTAAAAAAAATGGTCGCTAAACGTATATTTCCATTACCTTTGTAACTTTGCAGAAGCGAAGAAAATGAAACAAAGATATATTAAACGAAAACCTTCAAAATAACATATCCATGTCCATAAAACCTTCTAACTCTAATTCCTTAACCGCATAGTAAAACACATTGTATAACTCATTGTCGCAAAACGTAACTTTCGACATATCGAATGACCTTCGAGCCGGCTGGCAACGCCGCGCGGTAGACATCCCAAGCGCTATACATAGCGCGTTTAGCACGATGACCCGCGCCGCCTGCCGTGACGCATCGCTCACCGAAATCAAAATGGCGGATGTTGTTCCAAGCGCATTTGAATTAAAACCTTATGCGCATGAATTAAGGTTTCGTATAGGTTGGATTAGGGTTGTTATTACTCGGTAATAGAGTGAGATAAGCTCGGGAAAGTGGTTGTATTTATTTTTGAACGGTACAGCGCAAGTGCAGTTCTGAGAAATTTTGTAACGCGTGGGGTATCTAGGCTGTTTTGATGCAGTATGACCTGGTAACAACTGCATACGGCATACTTTCTCGGTTTTTACGCTAATGAGGCCATGAATACGGGCTGACAGTTGCTCTGGCAATCTGACATACATTAACTGCGAATTGACGTCTGCCATCTTTGTGGCTACTTTAATCGCTGTATTGTGACCAAATAACGTAGCTAAAAGATGAATCGTGTTGTAGAATAGGTATTAAAACGTTCCTTGCCCCCTATTTATACATTTATCTTGTTTAGACTAGACCATTTTTTTGTGTTGCGCAGCAGTCTCTTATTAAATAATAGTACCGCAAACTAAATTCTCTCCAGTAATAAAAATAG
The DNA here is from genome assembly GCF_947568885.1 of Cydia strobilella. Taxonomy (NCBI): domain Eukaryota; kingdom Metazoa; phylum Arthropoda; class Insecta; order Lepidoptera; family Tortricidae; genus Cydia; species Cydia strobilella. The sequence goes on along the minus strand of NC_086059.1, from coordinate 12,509,435 downwards.
AATATCGACTTTTGTATTTGAAATTTGAACTTAATTTCCTTGCATCTTTTTTTTTTATTTGACAGTGGCTATAAATGTTTTTGTGTTTCATTAATGTGACAGTCGCGAAATTGAATAATTAAGCTTTAAAATACTATAATTAGATATATAGGTTGTTTTCAAATATTGTTCCAAACTTTAACAATAATTATGTGATTCATCACACATCTAAAGTAATCTTGTAGACGCCACACATACAAACAGCTGAATAGTGTGATGCAAACTAAAAAAAATTAAAGGGTCTATCGCGAAGTAATTTGTTTACCGTTATTTCCCACAATGACATTTATATTCAAAATAAATATTTAGTTTGTGTTCAAAATGATAAAGTTTACAGTGTGGTGCAAGTGTGGGTGCAAGTACAGTCGCCAAAAATATCGGAACACGCACTCTAACGCGTTAACAATAGAGGCGTGTTCAGATATTTGTGAGCGCCTCGGCGCTCCGATATATCTGATGGCGACTGTACATACCTTACCTACCCTTGACAATGTCATTCAGTGTCAGTTCCATTTTCAACGCGATAACGGGTTGCGAATAAGAACGTTTCGTATGCACCGTTACCTAAAATGGCGCCCGAATTTCCTGCGCAGATTCCAACGGGATTTGGACATTTCGCATGAATTCGGGCCGATTTGAGAATAGTAATGGGCGTCTCATACAAATAAATAGACATTAGATTTTGGCAAATCATTTGCCAGTAAAAAAGCACAAAATTCTTGTATGGGAGAGGCGCCTACTTTTTTCCAGATGTCCTAGACTTGTTCTGATAACTATAGGTATACGTAGTAGCCACGAGAAATTGGGACATTATAAGTTTCATGTAGTCTCTTTCAGTTATATACTTATAAAAATATATTTATTAATTAAATGAAATTCCTTTCGATTCCAATGCAAAAGCATATTTTTTTTGAATTTGTGTATATTATTAAGTTCTGCCGAATGAACCGGAATAAGTGAATAATAAAAATCTTATTCTAGGAATTCTCACGCAATAGAAGCAAAAATGAATGAATACTTCTAGTGTGGGTCAAGTAGATAAGGTTCTGATGTTGATATGTCACGTTATTCCCCTGTAGATAGCGATGATTATCGCAAAAGTCAATGTCATTTGAAGTATACACGAGCCTCTTTGGTAGAGAAAGATAGTCTTATTGCAATTCCTATAAGAGGAAAGAGAAAATAGTGCCATGCTTTGTCCTTATAACCGACCGGGTGGCATCATAGGTAGGAGGCGATGGCGAAATACCGAAATTTATAAGAGTGAAAGAGAAAAAAAAACCTATGCTGCCCAAATTTTATATGACTATTCTTTCTCCTACCCCCGGTCGCTCGGTGGCGCGTCTACTTACTTACTTGAATATACTATGTCTTTGTCTATGATACAAGCCGATACAAAGATTTCCCTGCAATAACATACAGAGTGGCTCCCTTATAGTGTTCATTTATTAGGGTTCCGTACTCAAAGGGTAAAAACAGGACCCTATTACTAAGACTCCACTGTCCGTCTGTCTGTCACCAGGTCATCTCAGGGGTCACCAATTAGTTTCTTCAGGGGTCCGGTTCTTAAAATAAAATGACCATCGCGGTCCGTTTTTCCTTGAGTTTATTAAATAAGGAAAGAAATAAAATAGGCTGGCGGTCCGGATGCGGACCGCGATCCGCCATTTGGTGACCCCTGCTGTATCTCATGAACCGTGATATATAGACACTTGAAATGTTCACAGATGATGTATTTCTGTTGCCACTATAACAACAAATAAGTACTAAAAACAGAATAAAATAAATATTTAAGTGGGGCTCCTATACAAGTAACGTGGTTTTTTTGCGTAATGGTACGGAAACCTTCGTGCGCGAGTCCGACTTGCACTTGGCCGGTTTTAGCATGATCTAACTACAAGACAACATGATCATACATCAGGGTGCCCTCCCCGGTATTGTCAAAATTATAATTTTTGATACCTACAAGCTTTTATCACTGACAGTGTTATTATATAATAAGCACATTACGTAATTACTGTAAAACTTTTTACGATACCGTGCGAATAGGTAATTCCTTTTCTTCGCACTTGTATCGTAAATAACTATTTGGTCCACGTGGCAATGCAACGCTACATACAATTTTGAATGCACAAATCCCAATGTTCACACGAGATTGTGTCATCTTCAATCAAAAGGGTACTTATTGTCGGTATTAAGTTATTGCTACCAGCATGACGTTTTCAAGTAAAAGGTACCATATTGTCGCTTACCATAAGGACAAAATTTGCTAGTATCTTTATACGAATAACCTGTCAGGGCGTCCTTATGGTAAGCGACAAAGTGGTACCTTTTTCTTGAAAATGTTTATACATGCCTGCTGACCTGAGGTTGAAAGCGGATTAGATTTAAAATGCAGAATAAACAAGGTTTGTCCTTAAGACGTGTCTCGAGATTAATTGGGGACAAATGAGGTAATACAATACAACTTATACAACCAGTATGACCTTTGGGAGACACGAGACAAGCTGTATTACCAAATGCCTATAATTCTGTTTTTTTACTCCGTAGACTAAAATGACATTTCATGTGGTACTAAGAAATGTCATGTCTTACACATGAAACGTCATTTTAGTCTACGGAATAAAAAAACAGACCTTAATTTTATTTTGTTTATGGATCCTAACCACAGAATAACTAATAGTGTCCTAACCTAGAAAATTGGTGAGATGAGCTGCACATCAGTGTTACCAACTCAACAATTAAGTTGAATGAGGGCTACCGTTTTTGTGCTCACCAGTTGGCGCCACTGTAGATGTAGGTCCAGAAAAACAGATCTCAAAATTCTTCTATGCTTATATTTATAAAATCAATACGTTCTAATATAGACAAAGGTATTTTTTCAACCTGTTTAATTTTGCATATATTTAATGAGCACTTTTTTTAAACCACTGACATTTATTGAGCTATATCTATTGTTTACCATGATTAATCAAAGATCGACAAAGATTTACCACAATTATGAATAAGGAGTGAAAATTCCCGATAAAAAAGCTTGAAGCCCCCAAAACTTCTATGCATTTGACATTTTGAAGGACCTCCATGCGGCGAAATTAAACGCGGTAGCCCTCATTGAGCAGAAGCAAGGTAACAATCACACTCATACGCATAGCAACTTTTGTTGTTTAGTAATTTTTACTATGTGACTTATATTTTGTATAGAACTTAAACGAAAGGATTTTACAAGTTTCACAACAACGTTCACAACGGTCACAATCGCTCTAATGAAAAGATCAGACAATTTCCATATATGATATTTAGTTCCCATACGCACCACACAAACAATTGCCAAATTGCCAATCTAGTCAAATTGTGTCGTCTGGACGACGTATAAATCGCGAAACATGTTAGGCGGTTGGCGGGCAAACCCAGTGCCGGCACGGCACGCAAGTTGTCAAATTTAATGTTGGGATTAAAATATTCCTCACACGTTATCATGTCCGTTGGTTTTACAACCCACATTTTACACGTTAACTTGGGACAGAAATAACTGCCATGACAACCGTGCTTCTGTTGTCATCTTTCGTTTAGTGTTACCTGTTATGAATATTATGATTCAGTAACTGTGCCTGGGATTTGGTCCGTTTCATTTCTCCTCATGGGCTGGATTTCCAAATATAAAGTAATATTGTCTTCGGCTACCGCGATAGTTACTCATGTAATAAAACTATGAAAACGGATTATATCGCGTTTTAATTACCGCGTAATCCGCGTATCGCGTATGTGAACGCGAACGCTGTAAAGGGTTCGAAACGTCGGAATGTGTAAGTAGGTACGCGATATAATCCGTTTTCATAGTTTTAAGAGTCTGGGAGACCATATAAAAACTCAAAAATGCCCGTTTTCCTAGAGATAAGACCTAGCTAGATCGATTTTTCGCCGAAATTTCATCGAAATCGTTACAACCGTTTCCGAGATCTCCGAAATAAGTGGAGCGACTTTGGCACTGATATATTCGCTAGCGACTGCTTAAATTATCTAACTCACAATAGTCACAATGCATATCGTACTGACATTGGTGAAAGCGAGATGAATTGAGTTTGAGTTTACGCAGCAGCGTTTATGCCGCCGCTTCAACCAAAAAGGTACCACATTGTCGCTTGTCGATATCGATAAGGTTGATTTCTAATTGAAGCTATATGGAAATAGCGCCTTACTGACAAGCGACAATAAGTACCCTTTTGGTTGAAAATGGCACATGGTGACGGTACTTAGTAGGGCTCGGCAAACAGTGGCTCGCGAGCAACACGATTTTTTTTGTGGCATCTGTAGGATATTCAAAGGATACCCAAAATACACTAAGAGTTCTGAAACCACTGAAAACATTTGCGGCTCTTTTAGACTTCAAGAATTGGTGATTTCTGCGGTTGGCTTATCTTCTCCAAAGGTGTAGGCTTAGGTGGGTCATTCTCTAGATTTGTGCCTGCGTCTAAACTCCGTCAAATCATACAAAATGTATGGAATTTTTGACGGAGTTGAGGCTGACCGCAGACATATGAGAACAACCCAGGTAAGGATACAAAACAAGTTTAAATCCTTCGTTTGCAAGAAAAATAAAGTTCAATAAACCTCCGAAAATCGTAAAAATCTACAATGTTATTCATCATTCATCTCAGGAATTCTCGAGTGTCCACATTGTAACATACATTTTAATTTTTAGGATTCCGTACACAATAGGTAAAAACGGGACCCTGTTACTAAGACTCCGCTGTCCGTCCGTCTGTCTGTCCGTCTGTCACCAGGCTGTATCTCATGAACCGTGATAGCTAGACAGTTGAAATTTCCACAGATGATGTATTTCTGTTGCCGCTATAACAACAAATACTAAAAACCGAATAAAATAAATATTTAAGTGGGGCTCCCATCTCCCATACAAGAAACGTGATTTTTTTGCCGTTTTTTGCGTAATGGTACGGAACCCTTCGTGCGCGAGTCCGACTCGCACTTGGCCTGTTTTCAGTTATTTTAAAAAGATTGCAAAATGGCGGAGTTGGTTTTGTGTAACTTATTTCAAACTTTGTTGGGAATGCTTCTGTGAACAACTTTTTTAGAAATGTTAATTCTTTGCTATTTGACGTGTTGCTTTGAAACGTTTCAAACTTTTTTATATAAATTTCACCCGAGTCTTACTTCTAACTCTTCTAAGTAGCTTTTCGACCGAGCAAAAACGATGGTCTCCCTTCCAGCTTGGGCAAAAGCTCTAAAAGCCATAAAATACTCGTATATGTCCGGGTATTCTCCTCTAAATCGTCTAAATATAAAATTGATAATTTGTGTGCCTTATGTTCAAAGACATAAGAACTACCATTGGTCAAATTTAAGAGTGCTCTTAGCACAGATTAATAATAGTTACTACGCTCTTAGTAATATATTTTCATAGAGTAACTGATACTAGAGCGGTACTGTCATAGTAAATTTTGTAACCCCAGTAAATTCGCTGCCATCTGTCGACACACTTTAAAACTAAAAATATAAAAATACGATAGAATGTATTTAAATATAGATAAATGATTTTTTTTATTTGCATTAATTATTTTTATGATTTTGACCCATGATCTTTCACTGATATGCGTTAAAATTGTTAAATAACAAACGAAACCGTCAACGCCATCTATACGACAGTTGGCCAAAGCTAGTAGCGCCCTCTGAACGAGAATCAAATTTTCTTGATTTTCGAGGCACGTTTTTTCCTTAGACTGTATCCATCTATTACGGAGTTATATCTATCTTTGTACGCTCTTAGTGCTATATTTTAAATACACGTACAGAGTTGCAGCCTCAGACCGGGTGCTGAATTTACGGTTACAACGTGTGCGTGGCTGCAGCAGATCCCACTGTAGATTAGGTTTAGGTAAATTTATTCAGGGACCGAATAGAATACCGGTATATTTTTATACCGGTATTCATTTTCGGTATCACGGTTGCTTATGTCTATTTTTGCACTTAATTTAGCTAATCTGAACAATCATTATCCTTAGCTAAATACTATTCTATAGTGTCAAAGAAATATTGTGAAGGCTATGAGATATTGTGATTTTTAGTTATACCGGTAAGCCGGTAACGGTCTTTAGATTTATTAGTTTAGTTTAGTTTATTTATCACATGTATACAATTTTCACACAGGTAAAATATACGTACATTTCAGCTTGTACTACTTGTCGTATAATGATCGTTTTTTTGTAATAATAATAATTAGAATTGAATATCAGTATAAATGAAATTACAATTAATATTAGATTTAGTAAAATTGAAAGTCAAAGAGGGCTGTGTTTTAGGCCAGTTTTATAAGAATTTACCTGACTATAATCAGGATGGTTATCCATAAAAACCATGTTAAGAACTTAAGACCATGTATTTAAAAGATTATTTTTTTTAAGACCACGTGAATACAAAGAATATAATATTATTAAAATCGAAAGCAACTGCAGTAAAAATAACCAGTTTCAGAAATTTCGATGAGCCACTCCGCCCACAACGGTGTAAAAGTTGTTCATACGTAACACACAACACTTACCTATACTTTTTAGGGTTCCGTACCCAAAGGGTAAAAAAAACGGGACCCTATTACCATATTACTTATTCTGTGCTATTACTAAGACTCCACTGTCCGTCTGTCTGTCCGTCTGTCTGTCACCAGGCGGTATCTCATGAACCGTGATAGCTAGACAGTTGAAATTTTCACATATGATGCATTTCTGTTGCCGCTATAACAACAAATACAAAAAAGTACGGAACCCTCGGTGGGCGAGTCCCACTCGCACTTATAAAAACCAGACAACTTAAGTAACTGTAAGTAAGTTTTTATAACTGATGTCCATGTCGTTAGACTACAAATTTAATGACACGTGAATCCTGTCAAAATCTATGTAGGGGTAACATTGAATGTAATTATTGAATATTAATGGAGTTAGGTGTCAGCAGGAAATTCCAATTTATGCATTCGGAGGATGTTTTCGTTTTATGTTATTGTGAAAGAAAGTGCTTTTACATCCTTTGGAGTCGTTCGGAAGTGAAAAACGTTGTATTATTGTAAATTTTATAAGTTAGGTACTATCAAGTACTATGGTATAATGTAGAAACTGTAATATAAGTTGTCTATCTCCCCTTCTTAAATCAATCTGTGAGTCAAAACTGTCAAAAGGACAAACTGCGAAAGGACATTCTATCAACATCAATCGCCGTATAAATAAGTGCACACCACGGACTATGTCAAAACAAACACAAATTTAATGAGTTTGAAATATATTTTATAACATACGGTTTTTTAAATTTAATAATAGAATAACCTTGCTTTATAGTCGGATAATAATAATAATTTCTACTACGTGATATTACGGTACCTGCTGTAAGGAAACCACTACCGAGATAGAAATTTAATCAAAGCCCTGCTAGCTTAACGCAATTCCAAACTTTATTTCACTACCACCCATTCTAAAAGCCACTTTAATGAGCCTTCTAAAGATATATTTTCGCTTAAACCTGAACTTAGCTCCATATAAATACTCGTGTATACCTGTACTTCCTAGTATTCAGATTTTGAACCTTAACGAATTAGATTAGAGTTGAATTTCACTTGTTTAACAGGCTCCTGTAGTCTCAGACAGTTCCTGTGGTTTCTTGTTTATTGATTTTATGTTTTATTGCGAAAGGTTAGAGTTCATTTTGAGTTGAAGGTGATTGTTTTAGTTTACTGTTGTTTTCGATATTATTAGCTCAAGGGCAAGCTTTCTTAGGCCACTGTTTTGACGATTTCGTGTCACGTTGTTGTGTTACTTGTACTTAAAGGAGTGGTAAAGTGTTAGAATTTCAAACCGAGGGTTTTGGGACGTGTGGATTACAGTTACAGCAGTCACTAGCTTTTCCAAGATACAATATACATACAATACAACCAAGAACTAATAAATAAAAACGAGATTACAGAGTAAACACACTTATCTTCCCAACTGTAGAACAGTTTGTTGGCAGAAAACTAAATCTATCCTCCACCATGCTAGTAATAAAAAATATTAATACTTTTAACTGCCTAATACTAATATTTAATTAATGTTATACTACTAAATGTTATACCTACACAAATCGACCTAGTCCCGCAGGTTTGTATATAATATATAATAGATAAATGTGGCATTCTCAATCAAAAGGGTACTTATTGTCGGTTGTCAATAAGGCGCTATTTCCATATAGCTTTAATTTGAAATCAACCTTATCGACAAGCGACAATGTGGTACCTTTTGATTGAAAACGTCACAAATAATATCAAATCCGTGATAAACACACTAATAAATGCCCTTACCTATGCATAAACAAAAGCTAGCCTATTAGAATCTGAGTCGTGACTGAAATAGTACAGCTTTTGTAAATACGCTACCGGGATTCTTTACCCGGGACCTCCTGCTTGGTAGGCAGGGTCATTTCATTACCAAATACGCTAGGATAGGAGGTCATGCCCATTGCCCATCTTTGTAAAGAGTTATCTGCATGTCTGTTTGCCATACTTTCGCTTGGACGGTAAAGATAGCGACCCCAATATGTACCTAATAAGCCTATTATGTGTAGGAAGTAGTTTAGGTGGCGTTAAGGCCACCTACGTGCGCAGACGCATGATTTCGAGAATTTAGCGGTTTTCCTTTTAGACTTTCTAACTACTAAATCTCAGAATCCATTGGCCGCATCACCGCATGACCAATAGGGGGTATTACTGCAATGTTCTGCCACCAGAGTGCAGCGGTAGCCCGTTTAGTAAACCATAATAACTTTTAAATAAAAAAAAACTCATTTTGAAAAAGAGCTGATCTTTAAAATGCTGGACCGATTTTTATCAAACATAACTTAGAACCACCGCAAGGAAACTCGCTTTCACTTGGAAAAAACCGCTTCGAAATCGGTCTATCCGTTTGAAAGCTATCGGTTTTTTTCTGTACACATTACAAAACTTTACTGTTTGGATGGATACATTGTTCTTAGACTTTCATCATACAAATTTAGGGAGGCAAATTTTATCATACAAGTTTTGGTTTTAACATTCCGATAACGACAATTAGGCTTTGAAGTCCGTTTATTTCTATTTTTATAATTTCCACAAGTAAGTCGCATAATTTTAACTAACTTTTTTAAGAAAATTATAAAGAAATTTAGACGTATAAATAACACTTGCACTGCGTGTGCTATCAAAAAAGACTTTTCTTGGTCTAACTCTAGGTATGTGTACAAGTATGAAAATATTAAGAAAAAACATGTCGACATAAAAATTCAAGACCGTAAAACCGTAAAACGCATGAATCAAAGGATTCTCAAAGTTCAGTCATTTTATATCTATGACTTTGACATTCACGTTTATGAGGTTACTACTCTGTTTACTATGCGTCAACCGTCAACATTAGTCATACTAATAATCTTTATGGCGTTTATGGTACTAATAGTAGTACCATTGTTTGCTATGATTCATGTGTTAGCTTTAACATGCTAACGATAGTGAAGCTCTGATTGGAGAAATTGAGATAATTACTAGATTGATTATACTTACAGAATTGCCAAGCACAAATATAGTATGATCATCATACGAGACCTTGAGACATGTGTCGTGCAAATGGTCAAATTACCTATTGCTTGAACGTTGAAAGCGAACGCAGCCGATGCGCACGAATGAGGGTAGACCTAAAAAGTATAGTGGTTATATACTCTGGGTAGACCGAGCGCGGTCTACACAACTTTGACAAATTGACACCCACCAGCTATCTTCAGTTACCCGTGAACAAGATGTATGTAACTGCATCGAAATATCGGGAGCTCATAAACAATACAAAAGGTGTGATTACCTTTTGTCTATATAAAGGTCTATATCCCGGTCAATATAAGTCTAGTGAAACTAACCCTGAATCATTCAAAACTGTTACCTATTCCTTATTTCCAAACAGCCATCCTTGTCCCTAACTTAGCTAGGTTACGACTGTTACGAGGGACTACAAGCTCTTGCAGTTGAAGAATATAAAGTTATCAATTTGAGGCGTCTCTTGCTGTTTTTTTTTAAATTCTCATAGAAGGTTACGCGAACACCTGAGAGTTTAGCACTCATTTACTTATGAAAGGTCAACGGGCAACTGGCTTTCCAAAACTCATTATTAAAAGTACAATTTTGTGATTGCTGTTTTAAAAAAAGGTTCTGGAAAAACTTGTGAAAGTTCGCAGTCAAATTGAATAGGTAGTAGGATCATAAGTTTGAGAAACCATGCTGTAATTTATTCCAGCTTGGGCCCACTTTCTATGAAGTGCCTCAGACCAGACCTTACACTTGTTGGTGTTACTGGTTCTCCATTGACCTTGTTCTCTTTTGTTCCAGGCCCGGGCAGTCTGATCACGGGCACGGCGCGCTGGCGTTCGGCGGGAAGCCGGCCGCGGGGGCGGTGGTGCAGCCCCGCGCCCCCGCGGCGCCCTACCCTCCGCAGTACCCCGCGCTGCGGCTCCACCAGCCCGGATATGGGTCGGCTGCGCTCTCCTTCAGGTACTACACCATGTTTACAGTCCGTTGGGCAATTAATTAGATCACAGGCGGGTAGCCGCTGAGGTGTAGCCCCGCGCCAGGAAACAGGGAGTTAGATCACTGGCGGGGTAGCCCTGTCCCCTGCAGTACCTACCCGGCGCTGCGACTGCGGATATGGGTCAGCTGCGCTCTTTTTCAGATAACTTTGCTGATGCCCTTCATCACTATCATCTTCCTAATAACGTTGTCCCGGCTTTTTGCCACGGCTCATGGGAGTATTATTAAATATTTGGCGTAGACGCTAGTATTTTGCGAAAGCAACTGTCTGAACTGTCATCTGACCTTCCCAGTACTTCCAATTCCAACCCAGAGGGAAAACTAGGTCCTATTGGGATTAGTCTGGTTTCCTCACGCTGTTTTCCTTCACTGAATAGCGACTGGTAAATATCAAATTACATATTATACATAAGAAAGATCTAAACTCATCCGCCCCCATCACCAGCGACCTCCGGACTGAAAGTCGCAACCTTTCACCGCTAGGCTACCAACGCTCATGCTCTTCACGCTGCCCTAGGTTGTCTTTTGACAACCGCCCGCAGCCTGTGACGGCAACCTTGAACAGTATCAGCAGCTCGAGCAGGAATGCATTTACACTATGTCGCTACTCAAATGCTCACTGCTCTCAGCCCTGGCTTCAACGGCAAACTGTGAATCTGTTGTCGCCGTAGGAAGTCTTCCAGGCCCGAGCCTTTCCGAGCCGAGTCATTCTTGCAAAGTTGTTCAAAGGCTCGTACAGATTTGATCTGGTCAATCAATAGCTGTTAACCGCAACCGCCCCCGCCTTTTAAACGGTCTGGTTCCGTGGATATCTGAAGTATCACATCTGTTTTTATACCAGGAAATTTCTATCAAACTAAAAACACGTGAAACATGATAATGCTATATACGACTTCAAGCACATCGGGTGAAATCTAAACCCACGTATCGTATTTAACAATGTTCACATAATATACGATAATTTACTTGCAAAAAGTTCTAATTATCAAGAATGTTCATTTGAAATTTAACCGTGACTTGATAGAGTTATGGTTGAGAATGAAAATAAGTGTTATATTACCTTATGTCTTTATGCTATTAAGCATAAAAATGTTATCTTGCAAAAAGAATTCCCATGCCTCATTGTTTCTGCTCCACATTTATCTTAACAAAATGACGAAGTTTCATATAAAATTCATGTCACATAAGTCCTTTTGTAAATTGGCTTGACCCTTAGGCTTGATCAACTTGTTATGGGAAAATAGTTCTTATCGTTTGACGTCAAGCTTCAGTTGTAATGTATGGTGATTACTGTGATTAGGTTGCAGTAATTAAAATCAGCTTATCTGACAGTAATTGGTACCTATAGAATAGCCATTGAACTATTATTATAACGTATAGAACCGGCATTGAGAACCAGTATTTTGCGCCATGAGTTTCTGCCGTTTTGGCATCAAACCACAAAAGCGGAGCGTGAATCTCGCGACCTAAACGCGTAAGCGCCATGATTTTTTTTTCAGCACTTACGACGTTTTCGTCGCGTGGGTTGTGATTGCGACAATTTCATTGTTTGGTATTTCGTCTCTATAGTAATAATAACAATGAGAATAGCAAATCGTAATTTGAAACTGTATTATCGCCCTCCCTGCTTGCCTGCCCACGAAGAGTACGAAGTAGGAGGTCCTGTCCCGTATTGGGCTTACTGTGGGACCAGATCGATTTGTTTGTCCCATAATATTTATTCATTTTATTTATTTACTTATTATCGAACTTGAGGTTGAGACTTTGGACATGTGGGGGCTGTTTGAAATCGTGGGAATATATGGGGCATTTTCTATGAAAACGGACCTTATTGTCGATGACGCTAACGCCGCACAGCGTCGCGCGGCATTGTATTTATATCGGAGCATCGTTAATAATGGCGTAAGCGCCATCGACAATAAGGTCCCTTTTTATAGAAAATACCACATATGGAACTGAATCTTAACTTTCATAAGTATATGCAATTAGAATATTTGATATTTAACAAAAAAAAATGCAATCTTACCTATCAAATAGTAACCAGGTATGCAATACATTTGGACTAGTCTGTCCTAGGACTGTCCAACTATGTTTACCACCATATATTATTATACTCTTTGTTTACCACTACATTTTTGCAAATAAATATATCTTATCTTATCTAGGAGCGTAAATTCCCATAGTCCCTAATGGACATGAAACAGTCCACTTTATTATTCCACACACCCACACTCAAATGTCAACACATTATTCCTATGACAACATTGACAACAAAACAAGTTTTGGCGCCAACATAACGGTCTCATTCCATGAATTACGCAGGCATACCAACATAGAAAGTTGGCGCCAAACCAGAGACAACTAGACGATCGACATAAACGTTTCCGCGTTGGTAATCTTAATTTATTTCATTTCCAACGAGGGCTTTTTTAAGGGCTGAATCTATGCCAAGAAAATATGAGAAATGGTTATTTTTAGTGACAGTTACGTGGCTCGATGACGCGTTTTGTGGCGCCATGTGCTTATTCAAAAACGTGCTTTTTAGATACTTGGAAAATTAGCGTTGAATTTTAATATTATTTAATACATTTCAGTTGCGGTTGTTTGTAAAAAAAAAGTTGTTTGAAGAATTTATTTCATCAATGACTATAAAGTTGGACCGTGATAAGTCTGCAATGATTTTGATAGCACACGCAGTGCAAGTGTTATTTTATACGTCATAATTTCATGGTAGTTTGACGTTTAAAATAACACTTGCACTGCATGTGCTTGATGTGCAAAATCGTTGACTTATCTTGGTAACTCTAGCAACATACTTATACTCCTTATACTTATGTTTGGGCGTAAAGTTATGATTCCCATGATGGCCATGATTTAGAACGTCTGTTACCCTGGGGTTACAAATAAGGCGATGATATATGTATGAGTATGAGTAGCAACGATGGTGTAATATATATTAACGTATTTTTGTATATTCGCGAGGGCAGACTATGTTGTAATTTTTATAAAAACAAAAAGTGCAAAAAATCTCGATGCCGTTTACAATTTACGTCCAAGATATCTCGAATTGCGCTCATGCGGGCTATTTCCGTTACACGTAAGAATGTAAAAATAAAACGTAAACTTGGCACATATTGTAAAAAATTGTATTTTCTCGTACGGAGTTACAAATAAATTGAGAGTACGCGCACAAGTGATGCACATTACTGGGGTTACTCTTATTGGCTAGTGCGGATAATTTAATTGAAATATATAGTGCTTCAGTTTATTGAGCGCAACTTTTATATAATATACGGTGATTCTATATACTAAAGAAATATTTACATTGAGGATATTATAGGGTGATTTTATTATTTCTCAGTCTGTCCATACTCTGAGGGGTGAATATCTACTTATGTAGATCATACCATACTGAACTAAACAGCTCCCTATTACTAAGACTCCGCTGTTTCTCTGTCTGTCAGTAGAAAAAAACGTCAATGAAAACAAAATGTGGGCTTTAATCCTTTCGGGCCCTCTTTTTAGGGTTCCGTACCCAAAGGGTAAAAACGGACCCTATTACTAAGACTCCGCTGTCCGTCTGTCCGTCCGTCTGTCCGTCTGTCTGTCTGTCACCAGGCTGTATCTCATGAACCGTGATAGCTAGACAGTTGAAATTTTCACAGATGATGTATTTCTGTTGCCGCTATAACAACAAATACTAAAAACAGAATAAAATAAATATTTAAGTGGGGCTCCCATACAACAAACGTGATTTTTTTTGCTGTTTTTTGCATAATGTTACGGAACCCTACGTGCGCGAGTCCGACTCGCACTTGGCCGGTTTTTTATTTACCTCTAGAAATAATTCAGCGTATTTCATGAAATAAGTTTATGTCTCTACGTTCCTTAACGTCATGTTTACGAATTTTACGACGCTCATTATTATCTAAAGTGCGATTTACCGATAAATAACGATAATGTAAATACAATAAGTATTTCTTATCTATTCGATTGCGTTCGTTCGCTTATCAGTCATTGTAGCTTTTTTATTATTTGTGAATTGTGATTGTTTATGTTATTTATACTCAGAACCACGAGCTCCTTCGGTTCTAAATATGTAAAAAAAGTATCAAAATTTTTACACATTTTTCGACTCCTCTATTACATTACCATTATACTTACATCGAAATAAACATATTGGGACACTGTTTCTCCTATTAGGAATGAGAGATATTGTGATTCCAAGTCTTAGAAATAAGATAAATATATCCAATATTAAAAAAAAGTAGTGTCCAACTTTAGCTCTGCGTAGTCGGTTAAAAAACTAAGCGCGTTCCGCGCAGTTGGTAGCAGTGGTAGCGGCCTTGGCCTTTTACCCTTTTCCCGCTCAGCTCAACTCACGAGCGCCATCTATCAAACGTCAGACGCAGCAGCGTGAGTTACGCGGATCGTTCATTCGTTCCGCGTTTTAATTTAACTTGTTCACTTTTTTGTATTATCTGTGTTAAAATCAAAGGTCCTTAATCATAGAAGGTAATAGGAGAAAAAATCGTGTAATTCAAATTTTCTATGGGAAGTCAACCCCATAGATTAGTATATGTTATTACTGTAATAGATAAGAAACTCTCGGACATTTCACGTTCACGTCTCTACTAGTGCTGCCCCTAGCGGTCCTGCTCTCAACTAATGAGACTGTATATGCAGTAAACACGCACACATGTACACACACACACACACACACACACACACACACATACACACACACACACACACGTACTTATGGGTTCTTTACCTACATGTAACAACTTTAATATTGGAAACTGATTTATGTAGTAATCTTTGTCGTACCAATTTCCATTTGCTTAGAAAACTACATAAATCAGTTTTTCAGAATAAATAAATGAAAACTTATGTTGAATCAAGTACAATATATTATTTATAAGTACCTACTTATTTACATACGTTCCATTCCAAGTAACTAAGACACATGCAAATACAGCGACGCTTTAAGCGCACTTCCGTGAAAATAACTTAACAGCAAGTATGTAACAATTTATTTCCTGACTATGTTTTAAACAATAATTAGAGGCAACCTAATTCATTTCTTCTTCTTGATCCCAAATAACTTGGAAAGCTTCAATAGTTTGATCCAACTTTTTTTGATTTAATTTAGATCCATTTTTGTCGCATATTTCATAGTTTTGAGAACATTCAAGCTTTTTATCCACAATTTGTGGTGCGGTGATCTGGGTGTTACAGCGCATTAGATTAGGTAGATTTTCCTTTTTTAGGTTCACTGAAATTGCCATTGACAACATCGAAAAACTTATCGAAGAAAAGCACGATACCTGCCGTGTCGCAACTTTATTCTGAAAGCTTTTTAATACCTGAAAATATATTAACAGTTAAGATGTTATCAAAAGTATAAAAAGGTTATTTTACAGCGAAACAGGACAAGTGTTGAGCATGCATTTTAAGGGTGTGCTATTGTCACATTTAATGTTAGGTAACAAGAAATCAGTGAATCGGGATATTATTCATGTAAAATGTCGACAAAGGTAACGTATTGTGGTTGGATTTTATCAGTAGATGTATGTCTTTCTAATTTTGGCAGGTTGTAGTTGATTTATCAGATTAAGACCTAGGCACGGAAAATAGTATCTTAATTATGATAATCAGAGCAACGTGTAGGACGGGCCTTACGGGCACTAAGAATGGTGCTAGTTCAACGGCTGTTATTTGAAATGTTACAATGTTCCATGTTCCATCGCCAACATTTCATAAATATGCTTTACCCGAAGCCTCTATCAAAGCTTTTGATAAAGATGAAATAATAAATAAATGTTCAGGAGGTATATATATATTATAAACTCGAAAATTTACTTACCTTGCCCTTATGCCGATGTACATACAAGAAGGTACACAGATTCGGCGCGGCCCGGCCGGCATTGCTTTTCATCTTGCCTGCGTTGGTTTGGTTGAATGAGTAAGAGCACAACTCAACACAACTTACAAGGTTGGTTGTGATATAAAGAAACGCTGTTTGTTAATATCTTAACATAAATCTGACCAAAAATATGTTTAAACGGAATTTATATTAAAAAACAACTTAGAAATAATTTCAAAATTTCCCGTCAAACCAAACGTCATTTGGTTTTTTTATTCGTCTAAATACGTCAGTCTGTCATTGTACGGTGTTTGCACTACATATTAAAAAAACTACTTTTACGTTTCAAATTTATTTTGTTTCCTAGTTCATTTGCAACGTAAGGTTAGTAACACTATCAAAACATTTTTTATTCAAATATGTTCTTCTAGATTTAATTAAATACGATTAAGTTACCTGCTTAAATATTTGTTTTGGTATATTTTGTTTTCTACTATCTACACACAAGAATGATATCTAGCCACACTCAGCCCTCCTTATGCTAAAGGCGGTATCTCAAAAACGAATGAACTGGAAATGGAACGTTATGATTCTAATTTAAGGTACTTATTTGCATGCAATCTTCAATTGAGATACCGCTTTTTAGCTCAGCAGGGCACCACGGCTGAGGAATATATGTCCAGCATAACCCAGAGATGGCATTATTATCAGCATTACATTACTCCTCTTCAGAGATACTATACCATGGTCAACCCTGCGCCTGCATTTTGTAATATTGCCTCCTTTTTCTACTGACAAACTAGGTGTGTCTGAGTATAATAGTCCTCCGAGATGGTCCTATTCGATTGCGCCATCTGCGTTCAGCTAGGAGGATAAAACCAAACGGAGTAGCCATTAACAGGCGTTCCCCTCTGTCGAAAATAATCGGTCAATGGCACGGGTATAACTTCATGGCCAATGGTCATACACAATGTATGGACTGACGTTTATCTGACATGGCTATTTTGACGTTACGTATACATTTGACGTTCCCCTCCCCCGCAAAAATTGGTAGACTTTTTTGTACAGCAAATTACAGACAAGGCGTCTCCGTTGGTTATATCCTCCTAGGCGTTCAGCTTGATACCAACTTGATACCCAATTGTTTACCCAAAGTTCAACCTCATTCGTTGACCAGTCTCTCACCTCTCAGTCACCATAGACAATTGACATAACCGGATGCCATAAACACAATAAAAAGTTAAAAGAAAATCGTTGACATCTGTGTGGCTTCGTGTTGTTTTGCGATGGAAAATAATAAAATATGTGTCGCGACAATATTACACAAGTTATACGTATACAGAATATCGCTATTGTTGCTGCTACGAGAATGGAAGTGAATCAAAGCCGAATAATATAAATGGATGAAATCGAAAAGTTAGTGTACTTTATTTTTTATTAGCTTTTTCCCGCGACTGTCTGCGTGGACTTAGTAACCGCAGCTAGAGTAAGAATAGCGCCTGGAAAAAATCTCATAGCAATCTAAATTTGAGCATATTATGCACACAAATTAGCAGGCACTTCGTTAATTATCTCAATTCCACCCCGCTTTTTACTTTCTTAAGGGATGATTTTCGGGATAAAAACTATCCTATGTCCTTCTCAGTACTCAACCTATCTCTATGCCAAATTTCATCTTAATCGGTTCAGCGGTTTAAGCGTGAAGAGGGAACACAAAGACAGTCAGACAGACTTTCGCATTTATAATATTAGTATGGATTATGACTTCCTTTTGTATCTGTTCCTTGTAATTTGTAATATGAACGATGATCGTTTTTTAACACCAATTTTTCAATAATACAGTTAAACATTTTCACACATGGTCAGAGTTTAGACAAAAAGGGAGAGGGAACATAGATTCCCAATTTGGCAGACTGAAAACCAGAAAAATAATTTAGAAAACTATTTATTTCTATAGATAATTGTAGTTTCTTTCCGATGACGTATTGACATTTATTTAAAGCATATACATATTTGTATGTTTTTTAGGTGATATGCAGATCTACAGCATAAATCGCCAAAAATATCTATAAAGAGTCCGCAGCAATCTTGGACGGATTTCACCTTCCCATACAAACGGTGTTTCGTTATCATTTTAAAACTACGTGTTGGATTGTAATGAAACTTTGCACATACAATGGCATGAGGTATATCTAGGTCTGTAATTAGTTAAATAGCTCCAGTTTATAAAGCAAACGAAATAGAGCAAAAACATGTTTTGTATGAAAAACTTAAATTCGCTGTATTTTTTAACTATCGGTATCTGAAGCTACATAAACTAATTAACTATATACCTTATCCTGTTGTAAGTACAAAATTTCAGAGCAATCTAGCTAGTCGTTTTAAAATGAGAGCGTAACTACGTTTGTATGGAGAACCGAGCTAGCTAGGACTTCACAAATATACAGAAAAAATATTATTATACTATTGTATTGTTGAAGTATTGATACTGATTTACTAAATGATAGTTTTTAATTGTAACAAAGTCTGATATTTAAATTATAATTGGTTCCCCGCGATACAGGCACTGCCTAGTGCGGAGACCCCTGGAATGTCTGTAACTTTTAGCTGAAAATAAATGATCTTTATTCTTTATTCTATTGGCATTGCTGCGGACGCGGACTCAAGCACTTGCGCTACCAAAGTGTCAAGGCAATAAAGTCGTGTACACCTGTTTTTGGCGCTTTGTCCGTGTCGATATTTTATACACAGACTGTACCTTCCTATGCTTAACCTTCGCTCCAAGTTTAAGATAGATTTGGAACAAATTTGTATAATTTTTGTTACAATGATCAAAATTATTTTCGTTGTCTTGTTTCCGACCTCTGTCACGCTTCTATTTTTGTCTTTTATCAAATAAATAAAGTTGAGTGCTGTTGCATGTCTTTCTAGCTGTAGATTATAATTCTCTTGAGAAAAATAAAAAACTGAATTTCATCCCATACGATAAGCTCCACTCCGTCACATTTTTTGGGGACAAAAAAGAAGACAACGAAAAGAGTTGACCCACAATTCTATCTCTTACCAAAGATAGATATAACTCCGTAATAGATGGATACAGTCTAAGGAAAAAACGTGCCTCGAAAATCACGAAAATTTGATTCTCGATCAGAGGGCGCCACTAGTTTTGGCCTACACTCGTATAGAGGGCGTTGACGGTTTCGTTTGTTATTTATAATTTTAACGCATATCAGTGAAAGAACATGGGTCAAAATCATAAAAATAATTAATGCAAATAAAAAAAAATCATTTATCCATATTTAAATACATTTTATCGTATTTTTATAAAATAAAAAAAAATAAAAAATAAATAAAATAAAATTCGTTTATTTCAGACTTCATAATGGTCCATACATGTTAGTACTTAATACTATCTTAAGCAACTAAACTTAAATTATTTATATTATTATTATTATTATTGGATTTCTATTTTGGCAGGAGCCAGGGTACACTCATCGGCTGCTACATACTCATGTGTACGCAGCTACCAATGAGTGCACCCTGGTCCAGTGCACGATAAGCTGACTGTCGAGCCTGTCAGCTATAACTTCTAGGAGACTGTTGCGGCTGTCCCGCAGGCGCCGTAGCGCGGCCGCGCAGCGCCCTCGCATGATGGCCGGAAACCCGTCCACGCGCGCATCCGCGAACATCCCGGACGCGCTGCACCAGCGAGGCAACCGCAACAGCGCCCTGAATGCATTGTTATATTGGACGCGCAGGTCACTTAGCGACCTTTGCGTATAGCTGGTCCATAGTGCACATGTATAAAAAGTCGTGCAAAAAGCTCGAAATAGGGTTATTTTTACTGGCACGGTGCAACGCCTAAACCTATGAGCCAGCATATTCGCTCTAGTCGCTAACGCCCTACGCTCCCGCTTTATATCCTCATCATCCCTCATGTTATCACACACTACATGCCCTAGGTATTTAAATTGAGATACCTGTTTTAAAGGCACGCCGTTGAGCAATACTGGAGGAAAGTCATCTGCACATCTATTACTAGGCTTAAAGAGCATAAATTCACTTTTCGTACAGTTATATTTAAGGCCGTGACTAGTAGCATATTGCTCACATACCTTTAGCAATTTCCTAAGCCCTCCTACCGAGGGGCTCAACAGCACCATATCATCCGCATAACTGATATTATTAAAACTTGTGTCTTGTATGCGGCAACCAACATGCATGCTGCTGAGCTCCTCGATAAGTGCATTCATATATAAGTTAAACAATTTAGGAGAGCTTTATAAATATTTATTTTTAGTTTTAAAGTGTGTCGACAGATGACAGTGAATTTACTGGGGTTACAAAATTTACTATGACAGTACCGCTCTAGTATAAGTTACTCTATGCTCTTACGAACGAAACTGTGACGAAACGATTACATTATTTAACCCAAAAAAAAGACAACGAATGTAATAATATTTAGCTGTGCATAATAAATACAGGCACATATCAATTTTAAATACATATTTTGATAACGCCAACCTGCCGAGTGCCAATTCAATTTGAATAACCACCTACCCGCATAATAGAAACTGACGATTCAATGAATAAATTATTGCCAACAAACAAATTGTTAACACCACAATAACGATGAGTTAATCTGAATCTAGAATGATTTAATGACTGAAATAATAATGGTCGCGTTTTCTCAGGAATTCCGACGATTACGTTATTAACACTTTTATTGTTTTTGCTATTTACTGCAATCATTGTTCCGCGGCTTAATGAGGTAGTTAATTAATGAGATTGACTTTGTCGAGCCGCCTCATCTGTAGGTGCAACGCAACATTCCTTTTAAAGTTGTAGGTACTCTAGTTTTTAGGTTATAAAGCTGTTATTGTTTGAATTTATTGTTATTGTTTCAACGACTGGTCTGGCCTAAGCTAGTGGGTAGTGACCCTGCTTGTGTCACTACCCACTAGGCCAGACCAGTCGTCAATTTGAATAACCACCTACCCGCATAATAGAAACTGACGATTCAATGAATAAATTATTGCCAACAAACAAATTGTTAACACCGCAATAACGACGAGTTAATCTGAATCTAGAATTTAATGACTGAAATAATAATGGCCGCGTTTTCTCAGAAATTCCGACGATTACGTTATTAACACTTTTATTTTTTTTGCTATTTACTGCAATCATTGTTCCGCGGCTTAATGAGGTAGTTAATTAATGAGATTGACTTTGTCGAGCCGCCTCATCTGTAAGTGCAACGCAACATTCCTTTTAAAGTTGTAGGTACTCTAGTTTTTAGGTTATAAAGCTGTTATTGTTTGAATGTATTGTTATTGTTTCAACGACTGGTCTGGCCTAAGCTAGTGGGTAGTGACCCTGCTTGTGTCACTACCCACTAGGCCAGACCAGTCGTCAATTTGAATAACCACCTACCCGCATAATAGAAACTGACGATTCAATGAATAAAATATTGCCAACAAACAAATTGTTAACACCGCAATAACGACGAGTTAATCTGAATCTAGAATTGAATGACTGAAATAATAATGGCCGCGTTTTCTCAGAAATTCCGACGATTACGTTATTAACACTTTTATTGTTTTTGCTATTTACTGCAATCATTGTTCCGCGGCTTAATGAGGTAGTTAATTAATGAGATTGACTTTGTCGAGCCGCCTCATCTGTAAGTGCAACGCAACATTCCTTTTAAAGTTGTAGGTATAGTTAACGCTATCTCTACTGAGCTCGTTCACTTACCTGTACTAACAATGGCATTCTGTTAAACAAAAGCCATTATTTCTTTTGTGTGAGCGCGTGGCCTTTGTGCCTGAGGCTCACACACAATGGCCACGCGCTCAGGCACAAAGGCCACGCGCTCACACAAAAGAAATAATGGCTTTTGTTTAACAGAATGCCATTGTTAGTACAGGTAAGTGAACGAGCTCAGTAGAGATAGCGTTAACTATACTCTAGTTTTTAGGTTATGTTATAATAGCTGTTATTGTTTGAATTTATTGTTATTGTTTCGACGACTGGTCTGGCCTAGTGGGTAGTGACCCTGCCTGTGTGACTACCCACTAGGCCAGACCAGACCAGTCGTCGAAAAAATAACAATAACAACAAATTCCCCGACGGTCCTGGCCTTATGGCATTAAGTCCGCCTTTTGTACTGTAAGGTTTTTCTTTTGTGCAATAAAGATTAAATAAATAAATAAATCCCGGTAAGGGCATTTATTTGTGTGATGAGCACAGATATTTGTTCCTGAGACTTGGGTGTTTTCTATGTATTTATATATTTATTATATGTATATATCGTTATCTGAGTATCCGCAACACAAGCCTTCTTGAGCTTACTGTGGGACTTAGTCAATCTGTGTAAGAATGTCCTATAATATTTATTTATTTATTATTTATACTTAATTAAGAATTTTAAGTTGTCATTGTTCATGTTTGTCACGCTCGAAAATGCCTCCCGAAGACCAGAACGGCTACCACGAGCTTGTCACTGGCCTGACATATTCGCTAACGTCTTCGTAACTTACTTTCTATATAATATTGTCTTCGGTTACTTTCTATACTTTTCGTTCGCACTAATATGCCATGCCAGTACGAGCAAGATGCATAGAAAGTAAGTTACGCACATGCTAGCGAATATATCAGTGTCATGTCAGTAACAAGCTCGTGGTAAGGCTAAAGACCAATCAAAATATGTAAAAGCACGTGTTCAGTTCGCTGCGTAGACACGCCGGTGCACACACCGGTTGTAATGTTAGAAACTATATGTGACCGTCTTCCCATACAATAGGACAATTTACGCAACGTACAACGTCCACCGAAGACCAAGTGTTAAGTGTAGAGAGCGGACGCTCAAGCGGGGCATGCAGCGGGGCGTGGTGTGTGCGGTCTTAGTGCGCGCTGTTCGGATTACTTAGACGCTGCCCGCAATGCTGGACGCTCGCCACTGAGGCCGTAAGTGGACGTTCTAGTAGGCGTGCAGCGGAGCGGAGCGTGCGGCGTGCATGTTAAACAAATAAAAACGTATTGGAACTGACTTAGTGCACGCTGCTCACATCACTTTGTGAGCCCGACGCCACGCTGCACGCCCCGCCAAACGCTTCGCTTCTAGCGTCCACTCAGGCCTTACACTAAGATCCTCCCCGAAATATTTATTTATTGTATATAAATGTTAACAATACCTTTAACAGTTCCAGGGACAGCAACTACCGCGGCGGCGGCGCTGTCGGCGAATACCGCACGGGCACCCGCATGTCGTTACTGGGCACCGCGTACCTCCCACCTCCCGCGCCGCCCGCGCACCACCCCCCGCCCGCGGACCCGCCGCCCTTCAAGAAGATCCGCCTCACCGCCGAGCGCCACCAGCCGCTCAGGATCGATACTAGGGTGAGTCATCGAGTGGTCATCCCTGGACTGGTCACAAGCGGACTCACGGACTGGCGTCAACGGCAAATCAAGGCCGTTCATACATTTGGTCGAGCCCAATGTGGCAATGGCCTTGATTCTCGACGCTCACGACGACCGCATTAGAATAGAATAGAATAGAATAAGATTTTTTTCGTAAGCCCAAACAAACAATACATTGGTGGATACAACCAGTGTGTGGCGCTCGGCGTCAGCGTCAAGCGTAATGTATAGGGTGACAGTTCAGTATAGTATAAAAAAATTTGTTCCAGTGAGATTCCGCAACATGGCGCGTGATCATATATTCCTGGTCAGGCTTTACGTGATTTGGCAAATTCAACACAGTATATGCACAGGGTGCGTAGCCAACATGCCAATCGTTTACGCTCCATAGCGAACGAAACGCAACTGTCACTGTCGCACTAATATGGAACAGTGTACGGCTACGATTAGCATGTTGGCTTACGCAGCGTCTTACGTAAGCGAACAACTCGCGAACGCGAATAGGCGCGGCGCGGCGCGGCGGTCCCTCGGCGTTCGCGTTCGCAACGAGATCGCCCACGTAGGACACTTCTATGTATCAAAGTATCAAAGGATTGATTCACCCCGCGCCGTATCGCTTCGCTTCGCGTTCGCGTGTTGTTCGCCTACGTAGTACGCTGCGTAAGGTCCCTGCACAGTAGTTTAACCAAGGGCAGTGCGACCGTGACCGTGTTATGACCCTTGTTTTAACCGGACACAACGAAAACACTACAAAGTCACGTCATAGGCCATGACTTGTTGAAAGTTTTTTAAAAGCCGGAAGCTTCTTTTTAAATGAGGGACGATTATCTTCATTAGGGTACCCCAAAGGTTAAAAACGGGACCCTATTACTAAGACTCCACTTTCCGTCTCTCGCTCGCTCTATATGCTCGACAGTTAAAATTTTCACAGATGATGTATTATTTCTGTTGCCGCTATAATAACAAATACTAAAAACAGAATAAAATATATTTTTTAATTGGGCTCCCATACAACAAACGTGTTTTTTTTGCCGTTTTTTGCGTAATGGTACGGAACCCTTCGTGCGCGAGTCCGACTCGTGCTTGGTCGGTTTTTTTAACAAGTTTTCACAGAAATAAAACTATGAAAAGGGATTATATCGCGTATATTGAATTTATAATACATCCCATGTAATGGGTTCCATTCCATGTAAAGGGTTCGAAACGTCGGGATAAATTCAATATACGCGATATAATCCGTTTTCATGGTTTTACCTCATGAGTAACTATCGCGGTAACCGAATAGAAGACAATATTAAGTTTTCACAGATTATTTATTACTAATAAATATGACATTGATGCATAAAGGTTTGTTTACTGTTTGTGCTATTGGCGCCCCCTACGCAGAGTTTTGCGTAATTATTCTAATTATCACTGCTTCAAGTAAATACTATGCACACAAGTATTTACCTTTTTATTAATGTCAATGTCACGATGTCAACGGCCATGTTAATTTTTGTTATGTCATTACGGGCGGGTAAACAACGCTGAAGGTCGATTTTACGAAAACATTTTAATTGTGTTGAAAAGAACAAGTGCTTCATTGTGAGTTCTCAATTGCTTTGAGTGTGTTATTTTTTAGGATTGCAATTGGAAGAGGCTTTTTTAGTGTCTGCCACTTTATTATATTATGAATACATACTATGATTGAATACTTATAGGTACTAATACTATTTCTTATTAGTGAAGAGTAACTCTTCAGTCGACTGAAGATGAAAAACTGAAATTTCAAAATAATTTGATTTGTTCCCAAAGTTGTGTATAGATGGCAACACCAATCTCTCTTGCTATATCGTAATTCCGTAAGGAATTCGTACAGGAGGTGCAAGCGCGAACTGCTCGCTCTTAGAGTTGGTCAAAGACGCCTAGTCTTACTAAGATGGCATATAGTCGAGAAATTGGGACGGGTACCGCCGTGGCGAGGTGCCCTAGGGGTTCAAGGCGTTCGCTAAAGATGCCGGTTCGAATCTGGCCTTCACCACTGAAGGGCTTTCACGTTTTCTTTAATATATGACATCTATTTCAGTTTATACTTTAATAATATTACATCCTTACTTGGTGCAATTGAGAACCTCTTTTCTGAAGTGGATAAAAATCCACCTGTGGTGGTTGTTGGTACACCTGGTTGGTACTCTAGGAAGTGGTTTATTGAGGTCTAACGTAGGTATAAATCTCTAGAAGGGTCTGCATCAACTAGTATTCTTTGATAGCTTGACAAAAAGAGACATCTGTCTAATATATAAAACAATTAAACTTGCATTGCAGATATCTATGAAAACAAACTGTTTAGATACTCTAGAATCTAGATATCTCTAATTGGACAAGTAATCGAGGGTGGCAGATACTTTTGGCACGTTTGTTTCATACGCTAGTATTATACTTACTGACTGTAGTGAAGTGGTCATGTTATGAAGCTAAGTCACGGACGGACAGACAAACATGGCGGAACTATAAGGATTATTTCTTAAACCCAACTTGGGAATATTACACAAAACTCTGCTTAGAGGGCGTCACTAGCACAATCACAGGACCTACCTCGAAACACGAAAATCTAAAGTTCGGTTTCTGCCTCTATCACTTGCATATTCGATCGATAGAGAGGCAGATAACGAAATTTCGATTTTCTCGTTTCGCGGTAGGCCACCTGTAAACAAACCGCCTTGATGCATCAATTTCATAGTGAAAACTTGTCAAAAAACTGTTTAAGGCATAGTATGTATAAGTTACTCTATGGTTTAGGATGTGCACTAGTGCTGCACTCTGGCGGCAGAACATTGCAGTAATATTCCCTATTATGACCAGTGTAAAAGATTACGACGAATTGAAAACCTCCTTTTCTTCAAGTCTGTTAAAAAACAGGTCTATTTTACTTTATTTGAAAGAAAGAAAGAAGAAAGAAAATACATTTATTTGACGCCACAACATAGTACATAAAAAAGAAAAGCATGCAGACAAAAAACATTTGGACGCCAAAAAGGATTCCCACTCAGCATAGTGCCGCGGCAAACCGTGGCGCTGGTTTTCTGTGGGGACCTGGCTTAATCTAAAAATAATGGCGACACGTACGCCAACGACACACAAATAAATTTACATTGACATAAAAATACAAACATTATTAAACAGAAAATATTTCTACTTCCTTCTTAACTTTCATAAAAGTGTGGTTTCTTTAATGGTCATGTTTTACCTTTTCAGGAGCCGGTGAATAGTTACGGGGCGGTGGAGGTGCTGTCTCCCAACCCCCCCTCCGAGCCCACGGTGGAAGATCAGAGCTTCCGCACCACCAAGGATGAGCTCATACAGCAGATCTCAAAGGTACGTGTCTCCAGACTCTCCAGGAGCCGGTGGACAGCTACCGGTGGAGTCCTAACCCTCCGAGCCAACCACCTAGCCTGATTATTGAATGCCTTCTTTTTCTTGATCTAAATATTCTAAATCATACAAATACGAGGGTCGTTTTCATGTAAAAAGTTGACAAGACGAGACCATAATATGGCTCGCAATGTCAAAAAGTTATTAGATCTCACGTAGAGCCAAGCTTCTTACTCTACACGCCCTAACTCTACGAGCCCTAACTTCAAAAACTCTACACTTTAGTCTAAATATGTGACTTGGCTTGCTACTGTCACATCATGAAAAATTGTGGTATTTTCTATAAAAAGGGACCTTATTGTCGATGGCGCTTACGCCATTATTAACGATGCTCCGATATAAATACAATGCCGCGCGACGCTGTGCGGCTTAAGTGCCATCGACAATAACGTCCCTTTTCATAGAAAATGCCCCAATTATTCACTGTTCTTTACTTTTCTGTTATACAATAGTTCTTGTAGTAACGAAAGTGTATGCCTAATTCCAGGTGGACCGAGAGATGGCGCTGTCAGAAGCGATGCTGGCGAAGCTTAAGAAGAAGCAGGAGGAGCTGGAGCAGACCGCCACCAAGCCCGCGGCCGCTGCCGAGCCGGAGGAGGCGCCACCGCGGCACCGGAGTCTCGCGCAGAACATATACGCGGAGAACCGGAAAAAGGTAGGTCTCCAGTACTGGACTACTGGTCCAGTCGCCATCAGATATATCGAAGCGGCTGAGGTGCTCAAAAATATCAAATACTTAATGACTTAAAATTTATGTTGGAATTTCAGATAAATTGGTCCTTCATCATAAGGACCCTTCTGTGCTGGAAAGCCATTAATTCGTTTTTTTTTCACCTTTCAGGCGGCGTCTGCCCACGCGGTCCTGGCGCATCTCGGCCCGCCAGTTCTCTATCCCCTGTACAACCAACCCCAAGACACCGAGGTCTACCACGAGAACATCCGCAAGCATCGCGGCTTCAAGAAACGGCTCGTCGAACATGTTCGGCGGTTACGACTCGAGGCTGAGAAGGTACGTGTATAACACTCACTTTAGTGGTCACTCACGCATAAGGCATCTAGTGGTCACTCACGTAAACGAAGCGCTGAAAGAGGATTAAAATTTGGCATGAACAGTAAAATACATCTGTCTGTAAATTTTTTATACAATCAGTATCAATAGTAGCGGATAGATGAAACAATACGTCAAAATCAAAAGTATCAAATCACAATAAGAATTGACGAGTCCAATAGGGGGTATTACTGCAATGTTATACCACCAGAGTGCAGCACTAGCTTATTTAGTAAACCATAGAGTAACTTATACATACTGTACCTTTAACAGGTTTTTGACAAGTTTTCAGAGACAATAAAATATGACATTGATGCATCAAGACGGTTTGTTTACAGAGGACCTACTCTGAAACGCGAATCCGAAATTTCGCTATCTGCCTCTTTATCGCTCGAATACGCAAGAGTCACAGAGATGTTAGATAACGAAATTTAGATTTTCTTGTTTCGCTATAGACCCTCAGATTGTGGTAGTGGCGCCCCCTGGGTAGTTACGCGTAATATTCCCTACTAGCTTTTGCCCGCGACTTCGTCTGCGTGGAATTAGTAATTTGGGTACCTTAATTCTTATCTGCTTTTTAATCCATCATTTTTCACCCCCAAATTGGTCCACACTATACATTTCCACACCATTTTTTACACCCTTAAGGGATGATTTCGGGATAAAAGTTATTCTATATCCTTCCCCACAGCTCAAACTATCCCCATACCAAGTTTCATCTAAATCGGTTCAGCGGTTATTGATTCCCCATACAAATTTCCACCCCCCTTTTCACCCCCTTGAGGGGTGAGTTCTGGGATAAAAAGTATCCTATGTCCTTTCCCGGGACTCAAACTATCTGTATACCAAATTTCAACTAAATCGGTTCAGCGGTTTAAGCGTGAAGAGGTAACACACAGACAGACAGACAGACAGACTTTCGCATTTATAATATTAGTATGGATTCTTTGAGGGCGTTTAGTACAGTCGGCAATAAATGTGTTTTATTAAAGCGAGATTTTTGACGAAATGAATTCTTATTATGAAGTATGGAACTATATTTCAATATGTTTGTTGTTTCAGAGAGAAGACGCGTTAGCGGAAGAGTACAGTAAGCGGGCAGTAGAATGGGCGAGAAGAGTAGAAAGGATAGAGCAAGGGCAGAAGAGGAAAGCGAAAGATGCGAGAAATAGAGAGTTCTTCGAGAAGGTAACTACAGACAAAATAATTAGAGATGCACCGGATATTCGGTTACTATCCGGTATCCGGCCAAACAACTATCCGTTGCATCTCTAAAAATAATACTTAGTCCCGAGCAAGCTCGGTTCTCCATACAAACGTAGTTACGCTCTCATAAGAAGACTAGCTAGATTGCTCTGAAATTTTGTACTTACAATAGGGTATATATTAATATATAGTCCTGTAATTAGTTTATGTAGCTTCAGATACTATACACTGTAATAGATGTCATATATTAAAGAAAGAGTGACGAAGCCCTCCAGTGATGAAGGCCGGATTCGAACCGGCGTCTTTAGCTATCGCGGCTAACGCCATGAACCCCTAGGCCACCCCGCCACGGCGGTGCCCGTCCGAATTTCTCGACTATATGCCATCTTAGTAAGACTAGGCGTCTTTGACCAGCTCTAAGGGCAAGCAGTGCGCGCTTGCACCTCCTAAACGAACTCCTTGCGGATTTACGTTGTAGCGAGAGAGACTGGTGCTGCCATCTATGAACAAGTTTGAGAACAAATCAAATTATTTTATTAAATCCGTAAGGAGTTCATTTAGGAGGTGCAAGCGCGCACTGCTTGCCCTTAGAGCTGGTCAAAGACGCCTAGTCTTACTAAGATGGCATATAGTCGAGAAATTCGGACGGGCACCGCCGTGGCGGGGTGGCCTAGGGGTTCATGGCGTTAGCCGCGATAGCTAAAGACGCAGGTTCGAATCCGGCCTTCACCAGTGGAGGGCTTCGTCACTCTTTCTTTAATATATGACATCTATTACAGTAATATTGTCTTCGGTTACCGCGATAGTTACTCATGAAAAGTTTTATTTCATCTATTACAGTGTTTAATTTATATATAGTAGTGTGTGTAAAAAAAAAAAAAAAACAAATCAAAATATTTAATACAATAATTTGATTTGTTCTCAAACTTGTTCAGATACTATAGTTAAATAAATACAGCGAATTTAAGTTTTTCATACAAAACTTGTTTTGATCTATTTCGTTTGTTTTGTAAACTGGAGCTATATAAACTAACTACAGGCATAGATATACCTCATGTCATTGTATGTGAAAAGTTTCATTACAATCCAACACGTAGTTTTAAAATGAGAACGAAACTCCGTTTGTATTAGCTGGGTAGCCGGTGATGCTTTACTCGAGCGTCATAGACACCTATTGGAATTGAAAGATGATAAGAAGAAAAAAAGGTTATAGAAAGTTTTCATTTCCAGCGAGAAGGAAAGACTACAGATTTTTTTAAATTTCGGGGCGTTGGTGGAGGGTTAATAAAATCGTTAAGTAGATTGTGGATTTCGTCGTTTTGGTCCAAGTGGTGATTTTGGCATTCTCTACAAGTCAACCTGTAGAGAATGCCTCAAGGCATTAAGTCTGCCATTTGTACTTATTTTTATTGTGCAATAAAGTTTAAATAAATAACGAAAATACAACAACACAACCTCGTTGAGGTTTTTTTTTTATCGTCTCGAGTAGTAAATGACTGTTGAACGAAAAGTACTGTATGTGTGTGTACTGTGTATCTAAAAAGAACATTTTATTTAAAAAATATATTCCCCAGGTGTTCCCCGAGCTCAGGAAGCAGCGGGAGGAGCGCGAGCGCTTCAACCGGCTCGGGGCGCGGGTCAAGTCCGAGGCGGAACTGGAAGAGATCGCCGACGGACTTCACGAGCAGGAGCATGAGGTCAAGAAGATGAGATCCTTGACCGTTGTGCCCCCGCTATTGAGGGATCCGAGGGATCCCGCCCCTGTGTATAAAGATACAAATCGTAAGTGTACCGTATTTATATTTAGGACCATTATAGTGGTCACTTACGTGTTTAGTGGTTATCATCAACATCTGAGGCACTACAGCAGATGGGTCGAGCAAATCTCTCCAGTCTGATCTATTTGTGGCTTTCCTTTTCCAACTTTTCCACTCCTAAGGTCCTGATGTCCTGGTACATGCCATCCAACCATCTGGGCTTGGGCTTGCCTTTACCTCTGCGGCCCTCCAGTCGGCCTTCTAGAAGGCGATTGGGTACCCTGGGATTGTGTGTTTAGTGGTCACTCACGGGTTTAGTAGTCGGTCACTCATGCTTGGTGGTCACTCATATGTATGGTGGTCACTCACTCCCATGGCGGTCACTCACGCATATGGTGATCACTCTTCTATGGCGGTCACTCACGTTCGTAGTGGTCATAGACGATTATAGTAATCATTGACCTGCCCGCGCAGCATGGTTTTCCCTATCACTAAGTCCGTCACTTTCGCACTCACATACTTGTTAGAACGTGACAGGCATGGTGATAAGCGTACCGTGCTACGACTCCAGTATAGTGTATGCTCTTAAGGAGCGAGGGACAGGGACACGGCTTCAACCAGCTAGGGGCGCGTGTGAAGTCCGAGGCGGAACTGGAAGAGATCGCCGACGGACTTTACGAGCAGGAGCATGAGGTCAAGAAGAAGTCGCTGTGCTCGAAGACTGTTGTGCCCCCGCTATTGAGATCCGAGAGATCCTACAAGGATACAAATCGTGAGACAACCTTTTCAAAGCTTAAATAATGTTATGGAAATGATTACCGTTACTTTTATTTATTTATTTATTTACCTATTTAATCTTCATTGCACAATACATGAAGGTATAAATGGCGGATGATGGCCAACTTGGCTGCGGCCCCTGGTCAGAAATGATCCCCGATGGGCACTTTTATTCTCTGCAGCAGGTTTTACAACCAGCTGTCACAGCATTTTCTGCAACTGTTAATGGTGCTCCTTAAAGAAAATGTTGTAGATACATTTATTTATATAACTTCCTCACTCTTCCAGACGTCCAAGCTTTTAACCTTTTCGACGGCTTGTCACTCGGACGTCACGTCACCGAAGTATCAAAACTGAAATTGAACTTTATGCACATGCACATAGGTCTATGTTGCTCTTTGGTCTGCGACGGATTAATCAGTCTTTGGCGTTGGACCTGCGGTGCCAATATACGTCATTGGCGTCCAAGGTTAATGAAGTACTTCAATCATTTACGTTTTCACTCTCTTCCCCAGGACGGTGTATGGACATGGAGGCGGAGCACAAGGAACTCGTACATAAAAACGTTTGGACGACGCCAGAGCGGGACCTGTTCAAGGAGAAATACCTTCAGCACCCCAAGAACTTCGTCCAGATAGCCTCGTTCCTGCCTAGAAAGAGCGTCGGGGACTGTGTCAGGTGAGACAAACGGACTACCTTTTAGTTCAAGACCTGTTCAAGGGGAAATACCTCCAGCATCCCAAGAACTTCGTCCAGATAGCTTCGTTCCTGCCTAGAAAGAGCGTCGGGGACTGTGTCAGGTGAGACAAACAGACACCTTTTAGTTCAAGACCTGTTCAAGGAGAAATACCTCCAGCATCCCAAGAACTTCGTCCAGATAGCTTCGTTCCTGCCTAGAAAGAGCGTCGGGGACTGTGTCAGGTGAGACAGACAGACTTTACCTAGTTCAAGACCTGTTCAAGGAGAAATACCTCTAGCATCCCAAGAACTTCGCCCAGATACCTTCGTTCCTGCCTAGAAAGAGTGTCGGGGACTGTGTCAGGTGAGACGACAGACTTACCTTTTAGTTCAACACATGTTCAAGGCGAAATACCTCCAGCATCCCAAGAACTTCGTCCAGATAGCTTCGTTCCTGCCTAGAAAGAGCGTCGGGGACTGTGTCAGGTGAGACAGACAGACTTTACCTAGTTCAAGACCTGTTCAAGGAGGAATACCTCCAGCATCCCAAGAACTTCGCCCAGATACCTTCGTTCCTGCCTAGAAAAAGCGTCGGGGATTGTGTCAGGTGAAAATAGAACCTAGTTTGTAACAAAGTGTGTGAAATCAGAGTCACATGACATGATCTATTTTTTTTTTGTTATTTGCCACTGGAATTATTTAAATTATTGATGCTTACGACTTAGGCAAATAATCTTAATTTCAATTTCACTGTCCAGAATGGTGTTAAATTTACAAGAGATATTAAAAATGTTTATTTAGTAAATGGAGAAATTTGATTCCCATGCAAAAATGTGAATCTTTTCCTAATTTTTGTGGGATTTTTGGAAACTTACCGTCGGTACATCAAATAGGTATCTCAAGAAGCACTGAATGCTGCCAACGTGCAATTTTATCCTTACAGGATGGTTTAGTTTTCTATTTATTGCAGTTCATGATGTATTAATTGCAAATTTTAAACGTTGTCCTCAGATTTTACTACCTATCGAAGAAAAGAGAGAATTACAAGCAGCTTCTTAGAAAGCCGCGGCAACGGCGCACGGCGAGAGGGAACCCGCCTCGGCCGGCGCCCGAACCTGAATTACCTGCTGGAGTCGTCACTAGATTACAGAGGTCACAAGGTAATTCATCTGTCTTTATTTTACTGGCTTTTATATGTGGTATTTTCTATAAAAAAGGACCTTGTTGTCGATGGCGCTTACGCCATTACAAACGATGCTCCGATATAAATACAATTCCGCGCGACGCTGTGCGTCGTAAGCGCCATCGTCAATAAGGTCCCTTTTCATAGAAAATGCCCCATATTAACTTGCAATGTAATGTATGTTTGTATGGGTCAAATCTTGCAAGTTAAATTTGACTCACTTTCCTGTTTCCGATGAAGCAGAAAATTTGCACACATATGTAAGTCGGGTGACAATGCAATATTATGGTACCATCGAGCTGATTTGATGATGGAGACAGGAGGTGGCCATAGGAACTCTGTGATAAAATAACGCAACTTAATTGTGTTTGGGGTTTTTAGAATTGTCTCGATGAGTACTAGTCGCCTGTGGAATGAAAAGTACAGTCAGCGAGAAAATCTTGTAGCAAAAATTAAATTTTTGCCAAAAACTTTTTTGTGCTAGGATTACAAAGGAGCTTAATTTTGCTCGACACTGACATCGTAGTTAGTGAGAAATGTGTGATAGGAAAACTAAAAGCAATAATCTACAAGAATTCTTGTGATTTGAAATTTGGAATAGTCATGAACAACGCTAACCCGGACACATTGAAAATGTTTTTTTTTAAGCTGTGTTTTATTCTTCTTCTTCTTCGTCGTTCCCTCATGACTGAGGATCGTGACCAACAACTATATCCCTACATTTAACGCGATCAAGGGCTATGTGGGCTGCCCTCTGCATGGAACCACATGCTTGTTTAATGGAATCCGACCATCTTGCAGGGGCTCTTCCTCTAGCGCGCTTGCCTTCAACTTGCCCCAGTATGATGTTACGTTCGAGGCTGTGGTGTGGCGATCGCATTATGTGCCCAAAGAATCTGAGAGCCCTCTCCTGGCAGATTGTTGAGAGTCGTTTGGTGATTTTTAGTTCTCTCAGAATGAACTCATTTGTTCTCATTGCGGTCCATGGGATTCTTAACATCTTTCTCCAACACCACATCTCGAAAGCATCGATTTTGCTCTTGTCCAAGCTGTGTGTTTTATTACCACACTGCAAACTTAGAAGCTAGGCAGTCATTACGTAACAGGCAATATTTAATGAGTTTTTCTCTAATACATGTGTTATTTTCGTAGGCACGGTGGCGCGGCCAGCGGACAAGGAGCCGAGCATAGAGGAGCAGCAGGCGCAGGCGCAGGCGCAGGCGCTGGGGCAGGACGCGAGCCCGCAGCCCGCGCCCCCCGCGCCCCCCGCGCCCCCCGCGCCCCCCGCGCCCCCGCCCCAGCCCGCGCAGCCCGGCGCGGCGCCGCTGCAGCCCGCCCCGTGAGTCACTACTACATTTATTTAAAATGGGGTTACTTTGATTAGCGGGGTAACATTGATCGTCGGCAGACCCCAGTTTACGGCAGCTACAGGTTTAAGAAGAAATAGTGCCTCGAATTTGATAGCGCAAGTAGATGTGGAATGAATTATGCGGTAACAATAGAGACCGTGGGTGATGTGCCCTCAGTGCCATCTCGTGACCTAAATCGAAAGCGAAAACAATTCACGCTTGTAAGCAGGTGCTGCCCCCTATTCTTCACGCGGGCTCTACTTCACATAGTAGAGTCTGCCATCTAGTGGCTTAAATCTAAAAATTGAAACTTGACATAATGCTTCGCGCCAATGAATAGGGGGCTTCTGTAGTGCCTCCTACAGTTCATGCACGTTCCGTACCTATGGGGCTGTATCATGATCGGGTCTAACTCGGGGGCACGAATTTTTCTTGTGGTGCGCAATTGAAGGGACTGCCACCTAGTGACCTAAATTAGAATTAGAACGCTCCCTTTAGATATAAATAGGTCCTGAAGTCTGAAGTTTACATACCTG
Source organism: Cydia strobilella (assembly GCF_947568885.1). Taxonomy (NCBI): domain Eukaryota; kingdom Metazoa; phylum Arthropoda; class Insecta; order Lepidoptera; family Tortricidae; genus Cydia; species Cydia strobilella. The sequence goes on along the minus strand of NC_086059.1, from coordinate 12,473,587 downwards.
ACACACTTACCGATCATCAAAATAGAAATATTTAGCAGATGGCGCCAGCATAGCTGTGCCCTGTCAATCCCTAGAATTGACAATTTTTTGTTTTTTTAATGGAATTTATGCCCTGGACCTGGATGCCAACCCTTTAAGCAAAATCTCATAGAAAAAGGGGCAAGCTATGATAGCGCCATCTATGAAATCCTTTGACAGTTGCCAACCCCATTGGTACTTACAATAATCTCGTTGATGCCATCTGTTGGAGGCGATTAGTACTAGAACCATCACTAAAATGAAATTTCAAAACTGAAACTGCACTCTATAACCACTGGCTCTTGTATTTACTACTAGATGGCGCTACTCTTACGAATGAGTCTACTTTTAGGATGGACATGGATGGAATGAGTTTCGAATACACCACAGTGACTTAAAGATAAGAAAGGCCCGTAGATGGCATACGAAGTGCGGTTTGAAGACGTTTGAAAGTCGGTAGAGGTCGCTACTAGGACCAAAGACGTGGTTTAGGTTTGTATGCAACTCTGGAATAGGGAGCGTGCATAAACTGTAGGGGGCAGCACAGGAGACGTCAGATTTTTGGCGCGAGGCGTAAATGTGTAGTTTATTCTTCCAAAGTAGCCCACAAGATGGCAGCACTTGCTTTGGCGTGAAGTGTCAATGTACATGTGATGTACATGTTTATGGTTCCGATTCAGGCCACAAGATGGCAGACCCTCCAACGCGCACGGTCCCTATAGTAAATCGACCTTTCTTAAGATTTATTGCAAAGACAAGATATAATTATGCTAGACCGCCTGAGGACTGTTACGTGTTATTGTTAAAGAAATACATTGCGCTAAAATTAGTCTCCGTTGACTGAAGGCTTACAAGAAATAAATACCTACTTAGAGTTAGACCAAGCTAACTCGGCAGCGATTTTGATAGCACAGACTGTGCAAGTGTTATTTTAACGTCAAACTTCTATGTGGTGACGTGCACAGTCTGTGCTATCAAAATCGCTGCCAAGTTAGCTTTGCCTATCTCATTTTCAGTCATTAAGAATGGACTCGGATGTACCTATTCCGGTATACTTACGTATTTAAAGTATCTGACAAAGAAATGTACCTAAATAATTATGTTTAGCTAGTTGAATACGAACCCTTCCCTCGTAAGCCAAATAAAAATTAACCCCTCAGCCACTCACAAACCCGCAAACAATTAAAAAAGAAACAATCCATCCAATCACTACCACAAATACTGGCAACTAATAAAACCATACTGCCGCGAAAACCGCAGCTTTTTAATTACGACGAGTCAACAGCGAGAAATGAATTATTCACAGCCCTCGGAGACCGCGAGGCCGCGGCCAAAGTGGATCGTAAGATGTATTGTTGTAGTTTATTATAATAGATCGACTTTCAGATATATACTTTGGTCTGTAACTCGGAAAAAAGTAAAAAATATTGACTGACATTTACTTTAAAAAGTTTACATGCAAATTCAGACAAATCATGCTTTTCATTTTCATCGTAAGATATTGCTATGTAAGGATTATTTATTTCCAGTAATTTTTTAACTTGTACCCAGACTGACATGTAAATTAGCTTTACCAATAAAATGATTATGATTATGATTATTGTGCACAATTTTCTAAGCCTCAAGGTGGGATTTCACCAGTATGAAGCATTTTTGCACTGAATATGCTTGTGTTAGTAAAATAATGAAGTAACTATCAACCATTACCAACTATTTACATCATTATTTACACGACGTGATGTTGTATAGAACTGCGCTACGACACGATATTGTATCATTTGTTATTGAAATTTGTTTAAGCCCTTATACTTCTACCCAATTTCCTTTCAATCACCACGTAAAATTGATATTTTCTTATAAAACAAGTAAAAAATTACAAAGGTGTCTTATAAAATTGATGCTCAAGTTACCTCGTCAAAAACAATTTCCCCTCAGTCCCTCATCCAAAACACGTAAAGCAATCTTCCCACTAGCAAGCCCGCCTCTTCATATTTGCCTTCACTCGCGTTATGAGCTTCGCCATAAGCCATAACTAGCTTTTTCATCTCCCATATTAATCGTTTCAATCTTTTATTTTAGAAGAATGGATTTTTTGCGCTCCCCGACCGCCTTTTGCGGGTTTTTATACTTTTTATTAAGTTCGCTTGAATTTTAAAAGAGTTCATTTAATTTTGATATTAATTCAGCTGGTGGTATATGAATTAGTTTATAAGTTGGTCTTTCATTTATGAGATTGTGAAGATAGTTTAGTAATGAAAAGTACAAAATTGTGAGTACAATAGTTACTTTATAGATGTGATCTTAAAAACTTGATACGTGGTTGAATGTCAAAAATATTATGAACTATAATATGGCAAGTAAAATCGATACATATGTTAACAGGGGGCCTAGCCAAAATCTATCACTCTTCCATATAAATAATCATTTATTTTCAGGCATGGCCCATAGAAGTGTTAGTAACAAAAAACTTAAATACTAATGTTAAACAGTACAATTAATTAAAACCTACCATGCAAATCAATATACCCAGAGCTAGGACTAGGACAATACAATACCGGGTGAGCCGTACACATTTACATTACATAAAACATTTACTATTACATTAAATTAAATTAATATTAATAATCAGAGGCGTATTTAAAAATTTGGCGCCCCGGGCCATTGGGTCCCTGCCGCCCCCCATGACCCATGAAGCACCCATGAAGTTAACACAAAAACATAATTTTCTTTTCTCTTAGTGCCTTTCTGCAGAGCGTGGAATCGAACCTATAGCCAATTGTGAGCGAGGCCGACGGCCGAGCTCTGCATAAGGGTGGAGGCCTGGAGCGTCCGATTGCGGTGTGCTGCCCTGTGAGGCTGAAGGCCGAACTGCAGAAGAACAGAGCTTAAAGCACTGGTCATGTCTAAGGGAGGTTGAAGGCTACGAATATGATTAAAGTTTTCTGCGGGCCCAAGAGACTTAAAGGGCGAGCTTCAGTGGAGCTGAGCTGGGACAAAAACCTATGTCCAGGTAGACGAGCTCTGCATACTTGCATAGTGCTAAAGTCCCGAATCGTCTAATTGCGGCGCGCTTCCGTGCAAAGCCAAAGGTCGATGTGGGAAAAAATCAATGTTGGGATTGGAACAACGACCAAGTTAAAGTAACACGAGACACCAAAGGCCGAGCTACGTAAGGCCGAAGACCGAGCTGGAGGAGGGGAGAGTTTGGAATTGGCTTGGAGCTTGGAACCAATGTGATCTCGGCTCTCATGCTACTCGACCTTTGGCGTTCGCTCAAATTAAAGCGGAGGCGCGACTTGCTGGAATTGCTGGAATGCGTCGGTTCTTCTGGAAGGCGCGACTTTTAAGCTTTTCAGGGCTCGCAACCTGACCTGTTAGTCCGCCATTCTTATTATGACTATATGTCCAGGTGTTTTCCTCTACAGGTCGAAATCTTAACCGATTCTCGTGAAAATTTGTGACCAGATTCTATGATAAAATAGATTTTTTTGTCGATCCAGTTTTAGGAAAATTTTCAAAATGCGTAAATTGGCATAAAGTACTTTGGGTCTCCCCAGATATATCGACGCGCATTGAGCAAAAGCCGATAGGAAAAAGCTTTTATGTCCGCGCAATAGGAGCGAAAAAGCAGGCGCTGGCCGATGCGAGCCGAGCCAAATGACGACTTTTTCGCTCTTATTGCGCAGACATAAAGCTATTTCCTATCGGATTTAGCCGATTCCGCGTCGACATACGTGGGTAACCCTTATATAAGCGCCAAAAGCGTCTTAATATTGCCATTGTGAGTTCACTGTGATAACTTAAGCTTTTTAAGCTTATTAATATATATAGTGAACGGTTTCCGGTTGACGTCGACAACAGCGTCTGGACTTGGTCTGGACGCTGTGCGCCACAGAGGTACGGACGTCGTACAGGATATAGCGGCTGCTGACGCAATGGCCGGCGCCTGGACGTCGCTCACGGCATTTATGCCGTCAAGCATGCAGCGCTAAAAAGCATCTGGAGCCCGCGGCCTTAAGGCGATGGAAGAGCGACGTCACAGGGCGACACCATGAGAACTCGACGACAATCCGACGTGGGTAAAGAAGGTAGAAGGCAAAGGGGCGCAAACGCACCGTAAAAATTGTAATGTCTACTGGAAGTAGACAACGAATAAGTAGTTACTTACTTTAAATTAAATTATGTGTAGTATCAGTAACACCACAAAAAAAAATTGGGGCGCCACTGAGGCACCCAAAACTGAAAGCAACTGAAAGTCAGCGGCGGCCTGTGCCGCCCCCCGCAGCCTGCCGCCCCGGGCCATGGCCCCCTTGGCCCTAGGGTAAATACGCCCCTGTTAATAATATAAGTGCGACAGATTGATTAGCGTTTCGTTACGTCCGGGTCTTTAGCACATAAGTATCATTAAGTACTTTATCCACCAAAGTATTATTAAGTACTTTATATTCACCAACGTAACTTTTAAGACTGGAATTTTTGATAAAATACCTACTTTAACCTATACGCTCTTTTACTTTCTTCGCAAAATCTCCGTTTTATTTTCCGTATCTAATCAAGTCCCAAGACAAATCAAGTTTGTTTTTTATTTATTAATATCAGGAATCAAACGCGCTCCCCCGGGCGGGCAAATATAGGTAATCAGAGAAGTAATTGTCAACACGCGATATACACATCTTTGACGATCTTATGTTAACATGCTTTTTCCTCTGTGTACATGAAAAATAAGTGATTCCTGTTAAATTGATCTTCTTAATATTATACAAATGTAAAATTTATAGCTTTTTCCGTGACATCGACCGCGTAGAAATCTTACGTCTCTCGTTTTACCCCCTCAGGTAATGAGCTAAATCATAAGTGTTAATTTAGGTTATAAACATCAGTGTGCCAAATTTAAACAAGTGCCGTTCAGCCATTTTGCATGTAACGTCCATCCTTCAAGCTTATGTTTTTAATGAATTTTTCCCCTCACTAGCTCGAAAAGCCGTCTTTTATCCTTTAAAACAAGCGGGGAAAAACGCATTTTATCCACTAGTGGGGAAAGTAACTTGACCTTGGATGGAGCGTGTTTAAGTAGCTTGACAAAAATAAAACGTAAAACGCTCATAATAATGGTTCGTTCGATATTAATTATCATTAAATAAATGGTTTGAGAATCTAATAAAAAATACCAGATTTAGCTTTATTTAATGATTTTAAGTCATAAATCTTAAAATTCCATAATAAACGTTTGTTTTTTAATAATTATGTTAAATATAATTCTGAACGCATAAGTTAAGTCGATGCAATTTCAAAACGCATCATTGACATTTCATACGTCAGAAATGTCAACATTGTCAACAAAAATTTTACTTAAAAACTTCTCACGTAAAAGTACAGAATTTCCAGAGTTTTTTGTTATAGTATCGTAAAAAAATGTGTGATTCCAGTTGATGAAGATGATCTAACGCCTGTGGATGTTGCACTTTCCTCGTTATAGTGAGGGGAAAAGTTTTGTGTTTCACACGGGTGCAAATGTATTTTACTTCTCGTGTGTTAAAACACAACTTTGCACCCTTGTATAACAAATAACTATACCAAAGTAGACGTCCCTTTTCAGTGTTCTTTGATTTCAACTTTATTGGCGCTACGCTAAATAAACGAAAAAGATATATCCCCATATTTTTACGTTTAACAAACACTTTACTATTCTAAAAATATGACAGCATTTAGCGCGTTACATTTTTTTCCCGCGCGCCAGGATCCAAACCTACAAATTCAGCCTTCAAAAACTGTTCAAACAGAAATGCGTCGCAGTCAATCCAAGTTTGGAATCGGCAAAAAACGTCTGTTTGCTTGTCGGTCGACCGCTTTAATTAATGCAATTAGAAAGATGGCGCCGTGTTTGCGGAAAAATCTAAACAAGAATCGTTGCGGTGTGGGTTTCTGGCAGTTTGTATGTCTGTTTCGATATTGCTTGGTATTTTACGTAGTTTTATTGATTTGTTAACTTTGTGATAGTCTTAACTCGAACCTAGAATAAAGTTAAATCTAAGATATCAAATTGAAGAACGGTCGGATCTTAGAATCCTTAAACACTATTCATTCTTATAAGTAGTCGTGGCGGCGGGAACGTTTCTAATATCGAAACTTGCTAAAAGGTCACACAAACCGCCCAATTCCCGAATCCTATATGTGACCACTTTCATACAAGGCAGACTTTTGCTGGAAGTAGATCATACTCGCTAAGAATTTTGCATACATTACCATCGTGAAATCGTGACATTCGTGACACGCCGATTTTGAGTAGCTAGTGCATTTAGAGCTAGGTGTTTGTCCAAAAACAGCAAACAAAAGCAAAATATGAAATTTTCTGCCTTTCGTACCACGCAACCCCAATCTCGGGATTAATTTGATTGGCTTCACCCCCGTGATTACGTTGTTACTTGTTAATTGGTCAGATTTTAATGATGTTCAAATACTCCGCGTTGAGCGTTGATTGGTGGTGCCTGTTCAGCATATTATATTGCGAGGATAAAATATTTTTAATGCGATACTTATCACCTTTTGGCCCTAAAGTTACACAGTGACGTGTTTAAGGAACGGATTAACATTAAAAATGGGCAAAATGGCATGCGCAATCATTATAACTATTAAATTAATAAAAAACCCTACGCTGTTTATGCCAAAAACAAAAACCATTTTATTTTGGAATTTTTGGAAGAGGCTAAAAAAACATTGAAGTCGGTCCATCCGTTGGAGAGTTACGATGCCACAGACAGACAGATAGGCAGACAGGCAGACAGACAGACAGACAGACATTGGCGTCAAACGTGGCTGTCTGACATATCATCCTGTTAATCCGCTAGAAATCAGCCTAAAATCCTAATCCCCTCCCTACCCGGGCAGGGGTAATTAAAAGAGTGGCGGTTTCCGCTAATGATGTTTGCCGTGGCGCGTTTGCGCAGCGCCCCTTAATCATTCATTACGGCAGAGCAGACTAGCGCGGCGCGCGGCTTTGGCTGTGGTTTATGTAGTATAGTATCAACTTTGGCTAATATATTTCATACTAATATCATAAAATAAATTATTAGCAATCACTTAGAAATTGTTAATTATCGAGCTGAGTTTTTTAAAGGATTGTACCCACAGGTTTTTATAGGGTCGGGTATGACACCCATGGATTTAATCTTCCTCAGGCTACAAGTAACTGCTTATTATTAGGCGGGCTCTAAGTTTGTTTGGAATCGGTTGCATCTGCGTTTTTGCCGAGTTTAGTGTTTTTACATTTAAATTAAAAAAATAATGATCAACCATTAAAAATCTCTTACTGTTCTATATGAAGCCGACAATTGTCATCCTAGGGATAACGGTTAAACATTGTAGTATTGTGAATAGATAATACGAGTATTTGCTAACCTTTTTTTTGTTAATTTTTGTTAAACAGTACGGAAATCACCCGCACGCCGCCCTTACCACCATCGCCGCCGCCGGGGTCGTCGGCGCCCCCCGCGCCGGCGCCGGCGACGGCGGGCGGCGCCGTGCCCGCCGGCAGCCCCGCGCCGCCCTCTCCGACGCCGCCCCCGCAGCCTGAGCAGACGCAAACGGTCAGTTTTGTTTTCTAAACGTAATATTGTACTATATTTTTTATATAAAATATTATAAATGTTGTTTGCTTGCCAGTTGGCTCAAATAAACATGACACGAAAGTGTCAGATGGGTTGGCACGTTAGTTTGGTTATCCTAAACACAAACTTTTCATGAAAGATAGTTACGCTCTTACGCCATCGAGTCGTGTTAAACAAATGCGGTGATAAACCTTACCTTCGTATGGAACAAAAATTATTATCTGAGCTTGAAACTGAGAGCTTACATATTAAACTGCTTAGGTACGTCAAGATCTTATTGATAAATCTACTGGAATCCTAGAGTCCGCACGACACTGGCTTGACCTAGAGTGAGGGCTATTGCCAACCAAATTGTAATACCTTGTAAGTGAAACTGATTTGTTTTATCCTGTATTTCATGTATGCCTGGTACCGAAATAAACTTTTGTATTTTTTTTGTAAAATTGTTGATGGTTAGGGTCTAGCGCCCCTTAAATTTACTGTTTTTAAAATAGCCATGCTTTTTAATATCACAACTAAATTAGGGGCGCAAATTTATGCAGCGCTAAATTTGGGACATTCAAGAAATAAAGACCTAGTGTTCTCATCTTACATGTTTCTCAACAGACCTCCTCAACGCCCCCAACAACGTTAACAATAACGACAACGTGCTCGCCCTCCCCCTCACCAATCGTGACGGTGACGCCCGCGCCGACGCCGCCGCCGGCGGTCGCGCCGACGCCTCCCGCCGCACCGCCGACGCCGCAGCCGGCGCAACCGCCGACGCCGACGCCGACACAGCCGGTGATGACGCCGGAGACAGGTACGAAAAGCACCCATTTTTAGGGTTACGCCGAAACAAAAATTCACCGACGAATTCAGTAGCATTATCTTATTCTTTTTTAGGGTTCCGAACCCAAAGGGTCAAAACGGGACCCTATTGCTAAGACTCCGCTGTCCGTCTGTCACCAGGCTGTATCTCAAGAACCGTGATAGCTAGACAGTTGAAATTTTCTCAGATGATGTATTTCTGTTGCCGCTATAACAACAAATACTAAAAAGTGCGGAACCATCGGTGCGCGAGTCCGACTCGCACTTGGCCGGTTTTTTTTGGTGGCCCTTAACTGCGCTGAGAAGCTCGCGGTTTTGGACCCCCACCGTATTACAAACACGCTTATTTATTTGTTTAGAGGGACTCATAGTTTGTTTATTTTTTACGGATTCAATACACAAACAACTATGAATTCAGAAAGGAAAGTTTATATAGCAAACTAAATAAATGAGTCACGCTCAAATCTATTTTTAATAAAACCTTTTTAGGGTTCCTTACCCAAAGGGTAAAAACGGGCTCCTATTACTAAGACTCCACTGTCCGTCTGTCTGTCTGTTATGAAGCTGTATCTCATGACCCGTGATAGCGAAATTTTCACAGATGTATTTCTGTTGCCGCTATAACAACAAATACTAAAAATTGAATTTGTACGGAAACCTCGGTGGGCGAGTCTGACTCGCACTTGTCCGGTTTTTTTTTTTACCAATATTGGTGACCAAAAACTTAAATTAGTCAACGCCGAAAGATTAAGAATACACCCTAAGTATTAAAACATCCTATATACAAAATATAAAAAAATGGAAATTTTGAAAAAGTTACATATCGCCTTTTTTATATGCCTTACAAAGTGTTGAACGTTTCTACATAATTATATGATAATTATATAGATTTCGTGAGTAAACCTGCGAAGTGAACCAACAAATTAGCGTCTCGTTTGCTTTGGCGTAATGAAACGCGGCTGGATTAATTAATATACTCGCTAATTATCTCGCTTTTTGCGCAAACTCGATATTGACGCGGGAATCCGGGCGTTTCATTACTTTTAATAGTATACAGGGTGTCCATTGGACAAAGCCGAAATGTACATATGCATTAGGGTATTTAGAATCAGTATATCTTTTTTATTTATGACATTAATAAGATTCTGACTTTTGACAAATGTCATTATTGCCGCACATTTTCGAACAAGTTGTTAAAAACACTGCCAATGGTTAATACAGTATGTTTCTTATTGTTGTCGATTATTGGAATTAATTTTTGTATGACAAATTATTGTTTTTATCTTTTGTTCTATTAAAAAAATATATTAACGTTTGAGAGTTCCTGAGAAGTAACCCTACGTGGAATTTCAGGGTTTGTCCAATGGCTAAGGTCACCCTGTATAGGTACAATTATGGCAATTTTAATTAACTTTTTGAACGCCAAGAATTAAAGGCGTCATAAACTAGTTGTGTCCACAGCGCCATGGCCATATAGGTGTTATGATTCTGACGTACGCTGTCAAAGTAACCTTCACACTTTCAAGTGAATCGCTTAACTTCAAAGTCGGGTAAATCCAACTGTCAGATTTTGCGATTTTGGTATTAAGCGTCTCCGGCAAGCTCGGTTCTCCATACAAACCTAGTTCCGCTCTCATTTTAAAACGAGTAGCTAGTTTGCTCTGAAACTTTGTACTTACAATAGGATAAAGTATATCTATGTCTGTCATTAGTTTATGTAGCTTCAGATACCATAGTTAAAAAAGCGAATTTTTTCATACAAAACTTGTTTTCGCTCTATTTCGTTTGTTTTATAAACTGAAGCTATATACACTAATTACAGACCTAAATATACCTCATGTCATTGTATGTGCAAAGTCCCCGGCAAGCTCGGCTGAATTTCACCTTCCCATACAAACGGAGTTTCGTTCTCATTTTAAAACTACGTGTTGGAATGCAATTAAACTTTGCACATACAATGACATGAGGTATATCTAGGTCTAAAATTAGTTTATATAGCTCCAGCTTATAAAATAAACGAAATAGAGCAAAAACTAGTTTTGTATGAAAAACTTAAATTGGCTGTATTTTTTAACTATGATATCTGAAGCTACATAAACTAATTACAGGCACAATATACCTTATCCTATTGTAAGTACAAAGTTTCAGAGCAATCTAGCTAGTTTTAGAATGAGAGCGTAACTACGTTTGTATGAAGAACCGAGCTTGCCGAGGACTCTTAAAAACGATAGCGAAGCAAATCGAATAAAACAACGCAACGTCATTTAAACATATATTTAACATTGACAATAAATCAATTTAACCTACGGCCCGTAAAATAAGCTCGTTTCATCACACGCGACGCGAATACTGATATGTTTCCTTAAAGTTCACTACTCTTAAGAATTGAGAAATAACCCGACCAATGTCACTTAAAAACTTTGGCACTAAAACACTTTCAAATGAAAACTAACACTTCGACATCTGAAAAATGTAGTCTTTCTACAACTTAAACATTAACTGTCCGGCGTTAAGCGGCTCTAGGTGTCTCGTCGTCGCTTTATTTTCAAAGAGTTAAAGACTGTTTTCCATTTTGAAAAATGCAGAATTTTTGGGGCTTTACTGTTTCCAAATACATCTTGGAACTTTAGGAACTTGTCATACTAATCGTAGGTCCTGTCGTCTTTGTTTTGTTGCTTTTGTAAACACTTTTGTTTAAAATCGTTTTCCATCGAGAATAAAATAACTTTGCATTTTTGCGTCCACTCGTGACCACTTTTGACGAGATCTTGGCAACCAATAGCTTTCTTTTCGATACTTCTTTATAATATTACTGTTTCGCCAACTCTAGTCTCAAAAACAAAAGCGACAGAATTTTTAAATATGAAAATTTTGTGATGCGGTCGGATTCTTCAATCTATTAATCCTAATTAACACCAGAAGTCGACGGCTCCGGTTCGCCGGACAGATTCACGGCGGCCTCCTCCTCGGCGTGGCATCTCTTCCTGTGCTTGTGCACGAAGTAGTAACTCGGGAACTTTGAGCCGCACGTCTTGCACGGATAGTACTGGATGGTCGTCCGCGTCTTACGATGTCGACATGGCCAGTTACGATCAGGGGACGATTCGCTCCAGGCTGTGTTCAGGACGCGACTGAATCGGACGGGGCCGTCGCAGGAAGCGATGTCTAAGACCGTGCTGGATGGGTGCCTGTTGTCTATCTCCGGTTCGATGCGTTCGACGTCCAGCTCGCTAGAGGCGGTCGAGGATGGCGACGGTGCTGGTGGTGTGACCGGGGAGGGCGCTCGGGCGCGGCGCGGCACGGGGCGGTGGGCGCCGGGCGGCGGCGCGGGGCGCGCCACGCACGGGCTCGGCCCGAGCCACGCGCGGTACAGCGACAACATGCTCCGGCCGCAGCCGACAGCGGACTGCGAGCGGGGACTCGTAAGCCGAGCCTTTTATAGGGTTGGTTAGGGATGTGTGGTTGGTATCCTGGTCAAGGCACCAAGGGTTCTAAGAACGACTCTAGCAATAGTAGTGAATCTAAGGCCGCCTTTACACCTGTAAGTTTTACTTACGGAAGTCACTTACGTAAGCGACTTACGATAATTTTTCAAGTGTAAACAGTAATTGTAAGTGACTTATTGTAATTTCTCACAGCTTACGTAAATTGGAAAATTACAGGTCTAAACACGTTCGAGTTTGTTTACGGAAGCGACTCACAGCTTATCGAACTAAATTGATAATAATAAGTTGAGAATATCCGGTCCAAAACGAAAACAAAATAAAAGCTGGTCACCGGACGAGGTAGAAACTTTGATTACCTACTGCTTTTGAGAAACGTGGCGACTGTGAGAAGGCATTTTATTACTGATTTGGGAAGCAAATGTAAATGGGCGTGTAATAATTTTTGCAAGTTTAAACTTACACAACTTACGTAAGCATTATTTACGTAAGCATTTATTGCAAGTGTAAATGCAACCGTAAATAAATTATGTAAATATTACGTAAGCAACTTACAGGTGTAAAGGCGGCCTAATGTGTAGTAATTACAGTCGGAAACGAAGTCAAACTTGCCAAAGTATAACAATATAGGTCAGAAATTTTTGCGATGAAAATAATTTCTACAGGTTTTTATTTTAATTTATATATGCCCTTTAAATCACGGTACTATCTAATAATTAATTATTCGATTGCCTATGTTGAGTTGCAGAAATATTTCTTGTAATATTTTTAAGAGATTTATCGATGTGAGTAAGAGGCTTTTCTGAAGATATGGATTACCGCTAAGGTTTTTTACCTATTTTTTTAAGGTAGGTATCTCATATTTGTCCCCTTGAATTAATTTTTGAATCTGTTTGAACGTGTTGCTTAAAATCACCATTTCCAAGCAATTTAAAACTTACGTACCAATTTTTTTTTTACAAAATTACCTTCTAGTTAATTCATACCCCAATATTCAAATAAAGCGTCGCCTAGGGGACAATCAGGCAAATAAAAGTTGATTGTTAGTCTATATCCCGATTAAAACGGGAGCAATCTTTATATTCTGTCCCTAGGGACCTTACAGCGACGTGGGGTCGAGATTGTTTAACTGGTTATGTTTGAGAGGAAAACATTGTGTTTTGAATATGAATTGTTATTGGTGTATTCTTGAAATTTAGAGGGGTATTTCTGTTTTTTATCTATATTAGTTGTGTTTTCGCCAGTCTTTTAGGTAGGTAGGTGATAGAACTCATATAACAAGTATAGCAAATTTTACAAGTATAGCAAAAAAAACTGTGGTAGCGACAGAATCATTGCCGTGCGTATTCAAATCGAGGATAACGCGTTTCTAGCTTTTAGTGTTTACATGCCGTATGACAGTAACAACAGTGAGGACCTAATTAATTTCACGAACTGTCTGGGAATAATTAGTGCCGTTATTAATGACAGTGACGTGGAGAACGCGTTTATCTTAGGTGATTATAATGCACACCCGAATTCACGGTTTGGTAAAGAACTCGACAATTTTTGTAAGGATGAGCAATGGATATGCGCTGACGTGAAATTGTTAGGCGGTCAACCCGATACATACACGTACCTGTGCGAGGCGAGTGGCGCGCGCCGGTGGCTCGACCACTGCGTGACTACCTCTGCGGCGTGCGAACTGATTAAGTGTGTGCGTGTGGACAACGACGTGTGCTGGTCGGATCACTTTCCGCTGTATATTGTAATTGACATGACTGTTATGATCAAAAAACTTAACCAATACCCTTCTAATAATCTAAGTAAAGTACTCTGGAACAGCAAGAGTAAAGAGCAGTCATTAAAGTATGCGGAAACGTGCTATTATGAATTTAAAAATGTAATTTCCCCTGGTCATTGTATTGCCTGTGATATTAGCATAAGTAATAATTTAAATAATTATAAGTTAATATTAGATGGTAGATATAATGAGATAGTGAGTACTTTACAGAATGCAGCCGTTCGTACCTGCCACCGCCGTCCTCGGACCGGTTCAACGAGGAGGAGTCAGGTCGCTGGGTGGAATCATCATGTCAGGGAATCTCATGAGATTGCTAAAATGCATTATAAATGTTGGACGGTAGCTGGCAACCCTAGTTCCGGTATTTATTACGAAAATATGCGAAATAGCCGTAAAGTATTTAAAAATAAATTAAAATGGTGCCAGAAAAATGAGGAGCAAATAAAAATGAATATTTTGACTTTAAATCGCGCTAATAATAATTTTTCAAAATTTTGGAAAGCGACAAAAGCTCTAAATAGTAAACAAGGGTTGCCAGCCTCAGTCAACAATGTTAGTGAGCCTAAACATATAGCGGATATGTTCGCCTCTCATTTCAAGGTTACGCCCTTGAGCGTGGAAGGTGTGCCCCCGTCGGGGCTTTCGGTTCCGGTGACCCCTCACGACAATAACCTCGTTTTTACAATGAGAGATATTGCCAATGCAGTAAAAAATATGAAGCGTGGGAAGTCCCCGGGGCACGATGGACTTAGCGTGGAGCACATCTTCTACGGTAGTGATGAGCTATATCGTGTCCTAGCTGATTTTTTCAATGCTTGCCTAGCCCACTGTTATCTTCCTCCTGACATGATGAAAACAATAGTTGTTCCTATTGTTAAGAATAAAACCGGCGACCTGTCTAGTCTTAACAATTACAGGCCTATCTCTCTGGCTACGATAATCGGCAAAGTGCTCGAGAGGCTATTACAACCCGAATTGACTAGGAATCTTAAAATTGATCAGGCGCAGTTTGGTTTTCGTCCAGGACTTTCAACGGATTCTGCAATATTAGGTCTGAAGTACACAGTGAATCACTATGTTAAAAGAGAGACGTCAGTGTACGCGTGCTTTTTAGACCTCAGCCGCGCTTTTGACTTAGTCAACTATGATTTGCTGTGGAAAAAGCTTTTCACGTCTGGAACACCTCCCGAGGTTGTAGGTCTGTTGAGGTTCTGGTACGAGAACCAAACTAACAATGTAAAATGGGGTGACGCACAGTCTAACGACTACAGGCTAGACTGTGGAGTGCGCCAAGGTGGGTTGACATCTCCGGACCTATTCAACCTATATGTCAACGACCTTATCGGGGAGCTGAGAAGCTCTAACGTCGGTTGCCACATTGGTAACGTATGTGTTAACAATCTGAGCTACGCAGACGATATGGTGCTTCTTAGCCCCTCGATAAATGGTCTTGTAAAGCTGCTTAAAATCTGCGAACACTATGCCAGTACGCATGGCCTAAAATATAACGTGCTTAAGACCGAAATGCTCGTTTTTAGGTCAGGGAAGGGTCCGGAGGTGATACCTACGGTGTGTATGAGTGGTGCGCCAATTCGGGTTGTAACGAGCTTCAAGTACTTGGGACACATCCTGAGCGAGTACTTGAAAGATGACGCCGATATGGAGAGGGAGCGCAGGGCTCTCGCGGTTCGGTGCAACATGTTGGCTAGACGGTTTGCGCGTTGTTCGAGTGAGGTAAAGGTGACCCTGTTCAAAGCCTTTTGCCAATGTTTTTATACTTGTCAGCTTTGGAACAGGTACACCAGGCACTCCTTCAACGCGCTGAGGGTACAGTACAACAACGCCTTTCGTATTCTGTTGAAACTACCGCGTTTCTGCAGTGCGAAGGGCATGTTTGCGGACGCGAGAGTCCCTGACTTTTTCGCCATTCTGAGAGCCAGGTCGGCTGCCTTCCGGGCGAGACTGCTAGCCTCTAACAATGAAATTCTGTCACTGGTAGCTAAAGACTACAGTGACGAATTTAACAAACATTGGCGTAAACTGCACCGGTCCGAGAACGGCCATCTTTAGACCATAAGTTTGTAAATGTTTTATTTCATTGTTTTAGGTTGTAAGTTTTAGTATTTTGCACTGTATTTTTTGTTTTTTTTTTTTTGTAAATTGTAAAAATTGGGTTTCTTGCCTGCCAAATAAATTTATTATTATTATTATTATTATTATTATTTATCTTTTTTCCTGCGGTTTTATTATCTTTTCTTCTCTTTAAGCGTGATTGAATTAACTTACAAATTGTTAAAGCGTTTAGTTGATATCAAGCCCTTCTAGTACTCCATTTTGTAAACTAACAATACCATTCACTTTACCGGAACCTTCGAATATTCTTCGTAAATAAATTATTTTCATCACAGCTAAGAATAGAGGTTCGATTATAATACCTACTATATACCTAGTCGTCAAAAATTTTGACTTTTGACTTGAATTTTGACTAAAACTTGTCACGATAATATTAATTCACCTTATATTGCTGGTCCAGAAACGTTATCGCTAGGTACTAGGTGCTTACTTACTGACCCAGACATGTAAAGATGATTGAAACTGTCAGGTGACAAGAAATCAAGTTTGTAAAGCAGGCGCCTGGATTAAATACTGCTTAGTGCTGTTTCATTTGTTATAGTCTTGGCTGCCCTTTAGGCCTTTACAATACGCCTTCTAGAAGTACCTACTATTTCTTTCTGATCTTGGCTATTCCCCGCATATCTGAGCCCCCAGGGCCTCTCCCGAGAATTGTTTAAACGTTGTCCTACGCAAAGAATCGCGACAGCGCATGAATATTTTACACCCGGACCGACTTCGTATTTATTTTACTATATTTTTTCTGTTATTACAAATTGAATCAATATTTTTATTCCTCATATTCCTGGGGGACGGTTTGTAGTGATGTGAAGTGTCCGGATTTGTATTTAAGTACGTGACTTAGAATGAGTTTTAGTGTGAAACTCTTTCGGGTTTTTTTTTCGTAAATGCTAATCAGATCACCTATGTGTCCTACGTAACCTGATAAAAAATAGGTGTTGTATTTTTTTAAATGTCTTTTTGTAAATTGTTTGATGAGATTCAAAGATTCAAAAGATTTATTTGTTCAACATAGGTAAGTTACAAGATATTAAATAAATATTTCAGTATCACTATGTCGTGCCTATTGGCATACAAATTCAATAAAAATACACATAATAATAATAATATCACAGAGAAACAATAATAGTCAAAACAGGGTTATGTCATGCAGTAAATTTTAATTTGGTAATTCAGTCAAAAATTCTGTTATAGAGTAATATGCTGTCTCGGTGAGAAAAGCTTTTAGGTTTCTTTTAAAAACATTATCCTTGTCTGATGAGATTTTATAGTAATAAAGAGCTTTGCATTCCGCCCATAGAATAATGTCCCTCTTATTTTAACAAACCATGACATAATATCGCTGTCCTCGGATGTGGTCTCGGTAGCTCAATTGGCAGAGCATGGGCTAGTGATCCAGTTTCGTGAGCACGAGTCTCACCCGAGATATTGAATTTTCTACTTTTAATTAATTTCTAAGCGTAACTAAAAAATAAATTAGGAGAAAATAATTTGAAATTTAACTATGATATTGCAGGTACCTATAGATAGTGTATAACTACTATTACCTGTAATCCATACTTCCATACTAATATTATTAATGCGAAAGTGTGTCTGTCTATCTGTTACCTCTTCACGCTTAAACCGCAGAACCGATTTAATTGAAATTTGGTATAGAGATAGTTTGAGTCCCGGGGAAGGACATAGGGTAGTTTTTATCACAGAAATCATCCTTTAAGGGGGTAAAAAGGGGGGTGGAAGTTTGTACGGGAAATCGATAAAAAGCAGATTAGATAAAAAATAAGCTACCCAAATTACTAACAGTTTTTATCCCATAAATCATCCTTTAAGGGGGTAAAAAGAGGGGTGGAAGTTTGTACGGGAAATCGATAAAAAGCAGATTAGATAAAAAAATAAGCTACCCAAATTACTAACTCCACGCAGACGAAGTCGCGGGCAAAAGCTAGTTGTAAATATCTAAACGCCGCGGTCGTGGATGTGCTAAACCGAGCCAGCATCCCGCGGGACGCTCTAAGTGAATTAAGTGTTTGCTCGGTACAGTTTATCTTTTGCTGGAATACATTCATTTATAATAATGTATAAAATAGATGCAGAGATTTGATGTGTATAGATTAGTTTTATATATATATATATAATAGTATAATACAATTATATACCTAATAGTATTAAGCAAACGCGGATCGGACCGCGCGAACTCGCCAACTATTACATAAACCAAAGAGGTTTACAATAGTGGCATACTGGCAAAAGTTGTATGAATATTTAAAGTGAATAAATAAATAAAAAAAAAATTAAAAAAAATTACATGCAATTCAAGAAGCTTTCTGATTTCATTTTATATTCTAGCTGACTAAGCTGTCGTTTTGTAATTAAATATCGTTACAATCTGTTCTTTAGATACTTTTTTGAAGGAAATGTAAAAACTATTTGGGCTTTCAACGGATGAGTTATGATTTTATGGTGGTTAACAGATTTTACGCGGAGGCAGTTTATAGTTAAATTTTTCGTATTTAACCTTTTTTAGGGTTCCGTACCCAAAGGGTAAAAACGGGACCCTATTACTAAGACTCCGCTGTCCATCTGTCCGTTTGTCTGTCACCAGGCCGTATCTCATGAACCGTGATAGCTAGACAGTTGAAATTTTCACAGATGATGTATTTCTGTTGCCGCTATAATAACAAATACTAAAAAGTCGAGTCCGACTCGCACTTGTCCGGTTTTATATTTTACGATCACTGTTCATGCCCACCGATAATCATTTTAAAAAGATGCAACTCGTATACAATTTTAATCAAACAAAGACGCACAACGTAATATTCATTACGTAAATAAACGTCAAAAAGGGGCGATGTATCGCTGATCCGGGACTTAATCCCGTCACCGTAATCCCGGACCGTACACGGAATAGCAAATCATCCATTTGGACAATTAACCGCTTTGTCCAAGTGATTACAGGGTAATTCGGGTTTGCGACGTTCAACCTCGACGGTTCTAACGATTTCAATAAAATTTGCCATATGGCAAAATAATATGGCATTGATTTTGGTTTTCGGGGGCGAAAAATCGATCTAGCTAGAGCAAGGTCTTATCTCTGGGAAAACGCGCATTTTTGAGTTTGTATATGTCCGCCAGATATTTAGGAAAATTACACGACTGGACCGATCGGCCCTTATGAACTGATCACACCGGAATTTACCGCATACGTAATCACGTGTCTTATGCGTTGCGTTTTTGTCTTACATTTTGCTATGTAAACGGTGCGTCAACGTCTTTGCTCAGCGGTGTAGACGATGCTTAACTTGCAGAAAAGAAAACAAAAATGTTGTTTATACCCAGCTTTTTACTTTATTTTAATAACCTATAATTTCATAGTCGTAATACAAACTAATACTTAGGTAAACAATAAACGTAACCTAATGGAATGATTGGTCTTGAGTGTTTGCCTTGTAAAGTTGGCTCCCCACCGTCCCGGCGGGCGTGTCGCTATTTGCGACCAGCCGAGCGCGACAATTTAACGACTTGCAAACAGGGACATCTAGGGATTAAACGTTTGACGAACTGCTTGTTACATGGACCTTTACTTATATATTACTCGTATAAGAAGCCAATGACATGAATAAAAAGCTCCTTCAAGAACAGGAAGAGATTGAACAGCAATTTGAGCGTGTGGTTCGAACACAAGTCTCAAAACGCAGCTTGCCAATCAGGATGTTGAATTTGAAGACATGCAAGGGCAGCGGGATGAACTTTACCGCTGTTGATCGGTTTCAGCAATGTCAGTAGATACACGAGCAGGCATTGCGACGCCTTTAGGACCTGGAAAAGCAGCTGGAGGAGTCGGAATCAAAAAATACTTGCAATTTCTGCTCCGGCCAGTCCGGACCGCCCGACAATAATTTAAGTATTTTTGCTGAACCTAATAGTTTTGAAAAAGGTTTAGTCAATGACAGCACAGGGAGCTTCCCAATCGTGGGAACTGTAGGTTTGACAAGTTCTGTGCCTATATAGGGCAGTAGATATACTAGTCACACTAAAAGAATCCAAAAAAAATTAAAAATATTTAAAACTTCGCGTATTATTAACTTGAAACTGTCAGCGCCATTTTAAAATGTAGAATTTCTCTCATATTTTTTATAATTATCTCCAGAATACAATGATTTCCGTTATTATTTTTGCCTATGTGCGTAATTTCATTCATTGTTCGTCTCATTCTTTCCTCTCTAAATTTCGAGACTTATATACCTAATCTCTTTATACACCTATAGTGGAGCCGTTAACCACATATAGTACGATGAATTTTATCGACAAATCACCCCCCACACCTATGTTTTTTCTCAACCATTTTTAAATTGCACCCCTTTAAAGTTTTATGGCGCCAAACACGACTGCACTTGGTTGATGTGCCATAATCTGTCCATTTATCTGTCGTACATTTTAAATATTCGTATGTCGTTCAAAATATTCCATGCGTTTCACAATGTAAGCTAAACGAGTAAACTATCGTGCACCGCTACGCTAGCCCAACTTTGATAAACGCTCATAATACCTGGACCGCATAATAGCTAGACTCGCTCGTAAGATCAATACGGGAGTTTGCAGAGCGGCCAATTACAGCTTGTACACAGCTAGATCACTGGGATTCACTAATTGCCCTGTTTTACTGTACATATCTTTACAATCGAGTGTTTCAAAAATATCTTTACATTTAAATAAGTTTACACACAGTTTGAGAAAACACGCTTACAACACATATGTCAGTTATAGCTTTTCACTTAATGCACCAAACTTATCAGAGGAGGATCATCTCCCTCGCTGTGCCAGAATCTCTGTTTTTTATACTAGTTAAATATAGTAAAATATCTTGGTTTATAAACTTCCTAAGACCAGCGGTATTAGCCTCTAATACCTCTCGTCGATATTCGTCAAAACAACAGCGATAGTAGTAGAACGAACAAACAGACAACTTCAAGAGCTAACCCGCTTGCTGCATAATGAAGCAAGCTGTCGGCAAAGTTAATTGTCGCCGAGTTAATGTTGCAACCTCAGAACAAACCGAGTTTAGCACCGATTGTTCGTCCCAATGTTCACTGTCAATACCTAATGGGGTTTTATCAGAAATTTTCTTATTGTACGGAAAATCGAAATGGAAAATCGGACGAAACGCAAAAAAACACATTATTTAGTATGGACATGTGGTCAAATAAGAAGAGGATCTTTATTAGGTGAATTTATCGTTTTTTTAGAATAAATAAATTAACTGAAATAGATATCATAAGCTTAAGTTACACATGTTTTTTTTGTCTATAGTAGGTATATAACATCCAGTTTAGTTAATAATTTTTGTCCCTTCAATTGTATATTTTAAAGATACACTAATACCAACAGTATTGAGACTAATACCCATGACGACAATCGCTAAAACAACACACCAAAATAGTTGTATAAATTACACGAGCTAACCCGCGCGCTTTTTTGTCCCTTCGATTGTAGATTTTAGAGATACACTAATACCAACAGTATTGAGACTAATACCCATGACGACAATCGCTAAAACAACACACCAAAATAGTTATATAAATTACGAGCTAACCCGCGCGCTTTTTTGTCCCTTCGATTGTAGATTTTAGAGATACACTAATACCAACAGTATTGAGACTAACACCCATGACGACAATGGCTAAAACAACACACCAAAATAGTTGTATAAATTACACGAGCTAACCCGCGCGCTTTTTTGTCCCTTCAATTGTAGATTTTAGAGATACACTAATACCAACAGTATTGAGACTAATACCCATGACGACAATCGCTAAAACAACACACCAAAATAGTTGTATAAATTACACGAGCTAACCCGCGCGCTTTTTTGTCCCTTCGATTGTAGATTTTAGAGTTACACTAATACCAACAGTATTGAGACTAATACCCATGACGACAATCGCTAAAACAACACACCAAAATAGTTGTATAAATTACACGAGCTAACCCGCGCGCTTTTTTGTCCCTTCGATTGTAGATTTTAGAGATACACTAATACCAACAGTATTGAGACTAATACCCATGACGACAATCGCTAAAACAACACACCAAAATAGTTGTATAAATTACACGAGCTAACGCGCGCGCTTTTTTGTCCCTTCGATTGTAGATTTTAGAGATACACTAATACCAACAGTATTGAGACTAATACCCATGACGACAATCGCTAAAACAACACACCAAAATAGTTGTATAAATTACGAGCTAACCCGCGCGCTTTTTTGTCCCTTCGATTGTAGATTTTAGAGATACACTAATACCAACAGTATTGAGACTAATACCCATGACGACAATGGCTAAAACAACACACCAAAATAGTTGTATAAATTACACGAGCTAACCCGCGCGCTTTTTTGTCCCTTCAATTGTAGATTTTAGAGATACACTAATACCAACAGTATTGAGACTAATACCCATGACGACAATCGCTAAAACAACACACCAAAATAGTTGTATAAATTACACGAGCTAACCCGCGCGCTTTTTTGTCCCTTCGATTGTAGATTTTAGAGTTACACTAATACCAACAGTATTGAGACTAATACCCATGACGACAATCGCTAAAACAACACACCAAAATAGTTGTATAAATTACACGAGCTAACCCGCGCGCTTTTTTGTCCCTTCGATTGTAGATTTTAGAGATACACTAATACCAACAGTATTGAGACTAATACCCATGACGACAATCGCTAAAACAACACACCAAAATAGTTGTATAAATTACACGAGCTAACGCGCGCGCTTTTTTGTCCCTTCGATTGTAGATTTTAGAGATACACTAATACCAACAGTATTGAGACTAATACCCATGACGACAATCGCTAAAACAACACACCAAAATAGTTGTATAAATTACACGAGCTAACCCGCGCGCTTTTTTGTCCCTTCGATTGTAGATTTTAGAGATACACTAATACCAACAGTATTGAGACTAATACCCATGACGACAATCGCTAAAACAACACACCAATAGGTGCCAGTAGTAGTATAAATTACACGAGCTAACCCGCGCGCTGCCGCTGCATGAAACGAGTTGTCGGCGAAGTTAATTATCGCCGAGTTATATTGCAAGTTCAACAAACCGAGTTTAGCGCCAATTACTGTGTTGGGATAGTTCGAATGTTAACTTTGTCAATAACGTGGATTGAAGAGACTCCTTCAAGCGTTTTGTAAGGAGAAACGGATTATAGACGTTGTTAAATGAAAAAACAGGTTTAAAAAAATCATTTCCCTACGACATTAAGAGTCAAAATTTAACAGTATGGAACTTTTAAGTTTTAGGCAAGTAACTAGGAATTTTTAATATCGCACGCAAATCCTTCGATTATATATTTTATGTAGGTATTTGTTACCGTAGCTCCCAAAGGCGGCTTCTTTTTTGTTAGAAAGATTATTTGATCGATTTTAATTTTGCGACAACCGGTTTATATAGATTGTGTTAGAAATTTCATGTTTGTAAATGTAAAATAATATTACATTGAGGTCTTGTTTGATTACGAACATGAAACTTAAGAGGCCGTAGTCGATTTTGGAGCAAAAATGTAAAATTGATAGATTTAGTCGTTGAAATTATACACCTTTTGTTACCTTATTGAAATAACAAGTACTGGTTTCTCACGTCTTCTTATCTTGCCTTTTATATCAATTTTTTTTTAAACAGACTCACTAAATTAGTTTGTCGGTATAATCCGTAACATAGTTTGTTGGTATAATCCGTAAATCTGAACCGGACCCGACAGCCAGAATACAATATTGCACGTCAAGGTACTCACAGTGCGTCGGCCGTCAATTTACTAGGATTTACGATTCGTAACTGTATCACGTTGATAAATTCTACTAAGTATTGTTGACAATTGATGTTACATACTTTTTTTAAGTTGGCCGTCGTTGTAAAGGTGTATTTAAATGGCCAAGTAACCTATGGAACGGCAAATATGAGTATTCTTTGTTTATGTGGTTGATCAACAGGCACATGCCTAATGCTTGATTGGGTTTTTATCTATAGTTGGTCAAACCAATTTGTCAGTCAGTAACAACCAGGAAAATCATATTCATCCCTTTCTTTTGGGCGCTAGTACTAGTGTAAGACAAAGATGGTATGATTCTCTCTGTCTATGTTTGAAATGAGACAGTCCTTTGACAAACTATATTATGATTGTGAATGTTAAGAAATTCACGCTTTGACGAGTATATAAGAGACCAGAAGATCAGAACAGATAAATGCTCACCATTCCTTTCATACTTAGAATACAGCTCGATTTTTTGCATTAGCCAAAAAGTACGAAACAGTCAGTCAGTATCAGTTTTTTTTTGTATTCGTGATTGGGTTGGTTCTATAGTAGAATTTGTTCATTATGTATGACCTATTCACCTAGCAGAAAAGCTCGCTAAGGGTTAAAATAAAGTTTCTGTAGGTTAGTTATGCAGTGCAGGTAACAATGTACGTTCCATAATGTACAAACAAATCTGGCTTAATCCGTAAATCAGAATCAGGCGGACGGGCAGGCCATGCAATATTCACGGCTGCTGCTATTGCAACACCAACGACCAATATACAGAGCAACAAGCGTTCGCTTCATACAACCAGTGAACCCATTAGGAGGAATTTGACAAATGTTCAATGAATTGAATCCTATATAAGTATACAGGGTGGCTAAAAAATAAGAGCATACCCGTTGCCAGGGAGGATTTGAGATTATACTGAGCAATTTTTACTATGGGACCAACCACGAATTCGCGAGCTTTCGCCGACGCCGAGCTCACGGAGATCCGCCTCCACTCCATCCGCCCAACGATATCTAGGACGACCAACAGGACGGCGTCTAGTTGGTCGACCCAAGTAGGCCCTTTTGGCTGCCCGATCTTCACCCATCCTTTCGAGGTGGGCAAGCCAGCGGAGACGATGCGCTTTGAAAGACAGAACCTACTTGTGGGCAAGTTATGTAAAAGCTTGTAAAAATTAACACAAGCCTTTTTATACTGGTTCTTTTGAGTCGCTCAGTGTATCCACTATCCACTGGGAACCAGGCCGCGCCGCTCTGCTCGCAATTTGCAAGCCAAAGCAGATTAACAGAGCTTAGCTCTCATTATTTATACCGGCCCGATTATCGGTGAAGCACGAGATTTAACCGGTATTTAATATATCCCATCCCAGTAAAAACAGCATTTAATGTGACAGGGGATTAGCGGTAATATTGTTGAAAGCAGATCATTAGTAATTAAAAATTCAAGGTCAGAGTGTTGAAGACCGGCATATAAAATGTTTAGTTTCCTCATATATTTTACTTATGTATCTATACGTATAAGTACTTCGCTCAGACACAGTCAGAGAGGAAGAGCTTCTCTCCTTCTGTTCTAATTACCTTCAGTGAGTGGAGTGTGTACAAAAGCGAGTGTTAGAAGCGACGAAAGAGCTTTTAGACGGCCCGATACACTCCCCCCCCCCTATACATTTATTATGTGCAAAGTGAATTGGCAGTTTTAACATTTTAATTAGTTCAGTTCTAGGACTTTTCGATATTTAGTTAATTATTTCTGTAATTGTGTTTCTCTTATTTTTTATGTACAGTAAAATATATACATATTTCGTCATCATCATCATATATTTATGAGTTAGACTCTTGTCGGTGGAGCTATTTCCGTGCATGTCGGTCCTTGACAGCCTGATACGACACGACGTTGAGTTTTTCCTTTACTTCATCTATGTACGTTCTCCTTGGTCTCCGTCTCCGTCTCCTTGCCTCAAAATCTCCCTTCGTGTCGTGTCGTAGCAGGTGTCCAAGCATCTTTCCTCTTCTGTTTTCTATGGTTCTCAATAAACTCCTCTTCTCTCCTACTATGCGTTAAACCTCTTCAATGGTTTTCTTCTCCGTCCAACTGACCACACATACATACATGCAAATTTCTTCAGGGAATTTCAAAGTAAATATCTTTTAAGTAAAATTGTCATATCATTAATTTTAACTCGTAACTCCTAATGTCTTAAAGATAGTTCTCCAATCATTCCTTGTCTCAGTAACGGACTGACAAATCACAACACTACTTTCTATGTCTTAAAACTGTCCTAACTGTAGTTTCTCTATTGTCTCCAGCCGTGATCGAGCGCATCAGCACGCCGTTAACGCCGGGTGCGCCGCCGACGCCAACGCCGACGGCGACACCAACGCCCACGCCGGCGGCGTGTGCCGTTTGCGGCGCCGCCGGCGCGACGCGCGCCGTGTCACGTTCCCGAGCGCTGTTCTACGGGCTGCGGGAGGACGCGGCGGGCAGTCGGGTGTGCGACGCTTGCCACACGAGGTGCGTCCGCTGCAGGTGAGCCATGCTTGTGTCAGTACGCCTACGCCGAAAGTAGGGACGCTGTATGCATGCGATGCCATGCGCGCCGTTTCCTGTCATGGCTCCAAGACTCCGCTGTCCGTCTGTCACCAGGCTGTATCTCATGAACCGTGATAGTTAGACAGTTGAAATTTTCACAGATGATGTATTTCTGTTGCCGTTATAACAACAAATACTAAAAAACAGACTAAAACAAATATTTAAGGGGTTCCCATACAACTAAGTCACGACTTTTTGGCCTTTTTTGTAGATAATGGTACGGAACCCTTCGTGCGCGAGTCCGACTCGCACTGCCGGTTTTTCTGAAGGCTTCATTTCTCCAGCTGTATCTAAAAGATGATTATATTGGTTGCAGGTACACATGGTGTCCATCGTGCCACGGGCCAAAGGTGCGGGCGAAGCGACTGCGGCACCTACCGCCCAAGTGGCATGACCTCTCGCCTGAAGTCAAGAAACCTCTTCTGGATGAGTGGAGTAAGTTTGTTTCT
The DNA here is from genome assembly GCF_947568885.1 of Cydia strobilella. Lineage (NCBI taxonomy): Eukaryota > Metazoa > Arthropoda > Insecta > Lepidoptera > Tortricidae > Cydia > Cydia strobilella. The sequence continues at coordinate 12,446,931 of NC_086059.1, read as the reverse complement.
TTGTCTTTTTGACGGTTCTCCGAAGAAACAGTTTGTTTTTATACGCTCGGTATGCCATATTTTATACTCATGCCCAACCCAGAGCTTTTAAATCAGCCGAGCATCTCTTTTTTAGGGACCCTATTACTAAGACTCCACTGTCCCGTCTGTCTGTCTGTTACCAGGCTGTATCTCATGAACCGTGATAGCTAGACAGTTGAAATTTTCACAGATAATATATCTCTGTTGCCGCTATAACAACAAATAATAAAAAATAAATTTGTACGCTAAACCCTCGGTGGGCTAATCCGACTCGCACTTGTCCAGTTTTTTTAGCTTAGATTCGTCACGTCATCAACCGTAAAAAAGAAATCTTTATTTTATAATTAGCTGAATACATGACTTTCTCATATAAAAGATTACAGTCTAAATACTTGACATATTGTAGCTTCCTTTCTGACAAAACAATTCTTCCGCAGACATCCCGAGCGACCTCAGCAAATGCTGTCTCAGCTGTTTCAAGAAAATCACCCGCTGGCTCGAAACGGTCGGCGAGCACCCAACCCCGGACCCGACCGAAGAAGAGGCGTCCAGATTCAGAACCTTACTCCGAGAACACGGGACGTCCTGGGAAAAGATGGCCGCCGGCAGCGTGAAGACGCCGGCTAGCTTCAAGGCGTTCTACTTCACGTATCGGAAAAAACTGCAATTAGACGCTTTGGTGGCGGAGCGACCGCCGCCGAAGGGCAGCGATACGGATGATAGGTATGTTTGTTTTGCTATTTATTATGATAATATATAATGTATTTATTGTGTTATAGGTGTTTGACGACCGGTCTGGCCTAGTGGGTAGTGACCCTGCCTGTGAAGCCGATGGTCCTGGGTTCGAATTACGGTAAGGGCATTTATTTGTGTGATGAGCACAGATATTTGTTCCTGAGTCATGGGTGTTTTCTATGTATTTAAGTATTTATATTATATATATCAGACAACGGTCTGAGTACCCATAACACAAGCCTCCTTGGGCTTACCGTGGGCCTTAGTCAATCTGTGTAAGAATGTCCTATAATATTTATTTATTTATATGGTTAGTGCTGACTGGTGACATATAGATAAGCTGTACGGATATGATGGTCAGACTTGCCAGGGTGATAAAGACATTATTCGTCACTTTCAATCATGGGGCGTTAAAAAGTGATAGGTGTTTTATCACGTGGATAACTCCATCCATCATGTTCATGTGTCCGCTGATAATGATTTCGTATTGTTTTGCCTAATTATTTCAGTGAAAAAATTAGATACAGAGTTGAAAGGATCTGTATCTAGCAGCTCCTTTCAACTGTTTACATCTATAAGGCATTCAAGACTTCAACCTAATCAGAATCGTATGGTTTTACAGCTGCTCCTTCTTCGGTACCCTTGATTTGCTTTTCCTCACATTACATGCTATATACCGGCCTCCTTACGACTATAATCAACCCTAGACTAAAATACCATTTTGACTCTACATATGGCTCTACAATCGCTCACTGTCTTACCGAAACGAGATTGTAATGTTCCTTAAATTAAATAGTGTATATTGTATTGTACAGCGTGCTCAGCTCCGGAGACACGGACACGGCGAGCGCGGAGAGCCCTCGGCCTCCGCCGCCGCCCGAGCCGGCGCCCGCGCGGCCGCGGCGCGACGAGTACGACTCCAGTGCGACAGAGACGGCCGACGAGGAGAACGACGCGCCGCAGGCTAAGGTTTGTATTGTACAGCGTGCTCAGCTCCGGAGACACGGACACGGCGAGCGCGGAGAGCCCTCGGCCTCCGCCGCCGCCCGAGCCGGCGCCCGCGCGGCCGCGGCGCGACGAGTACGACTCCAGTGCGACAGAGACGGCCGACGAGGAGAACGACGCGCCGCAGGCTAAGGTTTGTATTGTACAGCGTGCTCAGCTCCGGAGACACGGACACGGCGAGCGCGGAGAGCCCTCGGCCTCCGCCGCCGCCCGAGCCGGCGCCCGCGCGGCCGCGGCGCGACGAGTACGACTCCAGTGCGACAGAGACGGCCGACGAGGAGAACGACGCGCCGCAGGCTAAGGTTTGTATTGTACAGCGTGCTCAGCTCCGGAGACACGGACACGGCGAGCGCGGAGAGCCCTCGGCCTCCGCCGCCGCCCGAGCCGGCGCCCGCGCGGCCGCGGCGCGACGAGTACGACTCCAGTGCGACAGAGACGGCCGACGAGGAGAACGACGCGCCGCAGGCTAAGGTTTGTATTGTACAGCGTGCTCAGCTCCGGAGACACGGACACGGCGAGCGCGGAGAGCCCTCGGCCTCCGCCGCCGCCCGAGCCGGCGCCCGCGCGGCCGCGGCGCGACGAGTACGACTCCAGTGCGACAGAGACGGCCGACGAGGAGAACGACGCGCCGCAGGCTAAGGTTTGGTCATGCAACCTTTTTTCTGTGTATGATAATGATAAGTATCCTGCGGTGGCAGCATGGTTCCATTTTTATCGCATGTATGCCCGTCACTTTCTCACTTACATACTTGTTAGAACGTGACAGGCATGGTGACAGGTAATAAAAATGCGACCGTGCTCCCGCCGCTGATCGATATATGTCATCTTTTTTTCGAGAACGATTTATTCTGCGGATTTTAAATCAAAAGGTTTTAAATTTAAGGTTAAAAACAGGATCAAAGTTCGAAGAAGTGTGCGACGATGAACTTAAACCGTCAAAAATTTAAAACTTGTGAACTTTGGGGACCCAAATTTTAGTAATATTTCATACATTTATATATGTAAGCTGTGAAACAACTAAGGTGGCCAATAGTCGCCAAGTGGGCACCCGCAGTCGTAAATGAGTGAACCAAATTTAAACATTTTTTTTCTTTGATTTTTCAAAATGTTCATTAGTGTCTAAAATAGTGAATATGGTATGTAAGACAGTGTTCCATAAGTAACGCAGTATTTTATCTTCCAGCAGGCCCCCGCCCCCGCCCCCGCCCCCGCGGTCCCCGCCCCCTTGGCGGCGGCGCCCTCGCTGCTGCGCAACGGGCCGGGCGCTCCGCCCCTTACCGTCAGAGACGTCGTGCTCAACATGATCGAGATCAGCCTGCTGAAGAACAACCAGCCTGTTCCGCCCAGCGTTAAACCCAAGGTCAATAAAAAAACAATGCAATACAATACTCTTTATTGCACAGTTTACAATACATGTCCATAATCAAATAAAGACTATTTGACAGAGGTAACAACAGGCGGTCTTATCGCTTAAGAACGATCTCTTCCGGACAACCTTTGGGTAGCGGAGACAATAAAATTAGAATATAATAGTAAAATAAAAATGACATGTCTCTTTTAGAATGGTTCTCAGATCATATATGAACGTAGAATTTATTTAGGGTGTGATTTTAACGCTATACTTTGAAATTATGTTGGCTAGACTGAACGTTCACTTCATACTTTGAAATTATGTTGGCTAGACTGAACGTTCACTTCATACTTTGAAATTATGTTGGCTAGACTGAACGTTCACTTCAGCATCAGTCAACTGATATAGTGAAATTGATATGACTAATGATAATATGACAATCATTAAAAAAAAAATGCAAAATGTTTTTAGTCTAATTTTTGGGTTCACAGCATTTTGGCTGCATAGTGAAAGTAGTTCAGTGTGAACTACATAATATTTCTGACAACATATGACCGAACCTTTTTGTTATGATATAGGAGGCAAACGAGCAGACGAATAGTCTGATGTTAAGCAAATACTGACACCAATATATATATACACTATATAATATATTGACGACCGGTCTGGCCTAGTGGGTAGTGACCCTGCCTGTGAAGCCGATGGTCCTGGGTTCGAATCCCGGTAAGGGCATTTATTTGTGTGATGAGCACAGATATTTGTTCCTTTATATATATCGATTGATTATATATATCGTTGTCTAAGTACCCACAACACAAGCCTTCTTGAGCTTACTGTGGGACTTAGTCAATCTGTGTAAGAATGTCCTATAATAAAAATAAAATAAAAAATATACACCCGAAACACCAGAATGGTTACAAAAACTGTATGATAGAGTTACCTAACTGTTTAGTAACCCTGCCGTGTATGTATGTATACAGGTGACCTCGCACGCGCCGCGCGAGACCCTGGCGACGCTCAGCGTGGTGAACAGCGGACACGTGAGCGCACCCCCGCGCTCCCCCAACCGCCCCGCCACCATCACCCCCCTGCAGCCCGACGCGCCCAAGGAGGGGGTGGTCGTGCTGCACATCGAGCCCCGGGACCAGCGGGAGCGCCCCGAGCCGCTGCTAGACCTCAGTGTCAAGAAACCGAGGCATGACCACGCGTTCCCTCAGCCTGGCAAAACGGTTAGTATACGAAAGAAGGCTATATTACAGGGAATTCACAGATAATCTCCAACCCCCTCGCGCAGTCAGACGCCCCCGAAAAGGGTGTGATTATACACATAGAGCCGCGAAACTCGAAGGAACTACTGGGGCCGTAAAAAAAAAGTAATTTATTGTCGCAGTAAAGAAAAAACAGTAGTAGGTACAATAAGCTTAAATTACAACAGTATTTTACAAGTAGGAACTAACTATATATTTGACATTTAGAACTAACTACAACTTTATTTAAAACTATATATTAGCCGTTAATTTCTCTTCAATAAGATTTCGAGTGGAAAAACTCACGACCGACTCAAAACCGTTGGGTCCGTTGGGTAAAGATAGCCTGATTAGTTCAACAACAACAACTGCTCCTGACAACCAACCACCAACCTTGTTATTTTAGCACTTCAAATACCCTGGAACACAACTGCTACATAAGGCCAATAGGACGTTATCAACATCTCAACCCTCATATCGTATATATCTTATCTCAACCCCTCTGTAACTATCGGCTACCTACCAATCTGAAACCCCGATCACGCACAAAGATTCAACAGTAATTACACAGCTTCCTTATGCACATGTTTCATCTCTCCACAGGTATCAATATCTCAACCGCAATACCGCAACTCAGACTTCCAACAACAATACCGTCCTCTAGAGCGCGAATCTCCAACACTATACAACTCCAAGCCAAAACCAGTCGCTGCTGCACCACGTCCGACCTTAAAACCCGCGCCGAACCCCAAGGGTTCCATAACCTTAGGGACCCCGCTCGAGTCCCGCTACGAGCCGCGACGGACCCCGCCAGATACCAAGCCCGGGTCCATAACGGCCGGGACCCCGGTGCATGGCACTCATGGACACCATTTGCCGGACAAGCAGCGGTTTCACGAGATGTATAATAAGAGGAAGAGTCCTGGTGGCGCGTATTATCCTGGAGCGCAGAATACGCAGAGGCCGCAGAGTCCGCAGTCTTTCTCACCGGTTAGTATGTCATGTTTTCAAAATTACTTGGCACTTAAGTTACAAGTTTTAGGAAATACTGAACGTTTGAAATAAAATGTGTACTGAAAAAATTGGCCAGAATTTACCCAAAACGGGGATAGTTTTAAGTCTAGATTGTTTGTCCAAAATAATAATTAATTGGCTAGGGAAAAAAACTTGGTAGGTAACAATTTTTAAGATTTGATTTAAACGGATTTGTATACAAAATTAATTTTCTCTGAATTTTTTATTCGCATCGATTCTCAGTTTCATAAAAATTGTGACTGTTGTTTGGTATTCATTATTTTTAAATACAATATTTGGCATTCATTATTTTTAAATACAATATTTTTTATACAGAACCCCGCCTTCGGTCGTTACTCGGGCATGGACCAGCGTCAAATCATCATGGCAGACTTCATTACATCAAAGCAAATGCCGGGCGGGGCGAGAAGAGAACGGGAACGACCCGCTTCGCCTTACTCGCAGCCTTCTGTTATACAGAGACATTCGTACCATGTTCACCCTCCTCCTCCACCCGGTGAGTTACATTTATAGTTTGTCAAAGGACCGTCTCATTTCAAACATAGACAGAGAGAATCATACTATCTTTGTCTTACACTAGTACTAGCACCCAAAATAAAAGGACAGGTATAGTTTTTTTTGTTCTTACTTACTGACGATTTGTCTTGACCAACTATATTACCGTTACTTTGGCATGGAACCTCAATCAATTCATTATCGACGACCGGTCTGGCCTAGTGGGTAGGGACCCTGCCTATGAAGCCGATGGTCCCGGGTTCGAATTCCGGTAGGGCATTTATTTGTGTGATGAGCACAGATATTTGTCCCTGTGTTTATGGATGTTTTCTATGTATTTAAGTATTTGTATATTATATACAGGATGGCTAAAAAATAAATGCATTCCCGTTGCCAGGGAGGTTTTGGGCGAAAAATAAATTACTCTCCCATCCAAAATGGCCCAGCCAAAATGTATGAAACGCCCACATTTTTTTTTCGCGATTTCGGGGCTCGGTCCCATAGTAGAAGTTGCTCAGTATAATCCCAAAATCTCCCTGGCAATGGGAATGTACTTATTTGTGTAAGAATGTCCGTATAATATTTATTTATTAATTTTATTTATTATGGTAGACTGCATCATATAGTCGAGTTTTATTAACTTTTTTTTCTCCTTAACTTCTTTTTATATTGTCAAATGATGGGGTGATTTCATTAGCGTGTTTTTTTTAATCAGGTCACGAAGCCTTCACGTCGTTGGTGGACGCGGCCGTGTCGGCGTCGGCGCTGCCCGTGCCGCGCGGGCAGGCGCAGGTGCAGCACGCGCAGGCGCAGCACGCGCAGGCGCAGCAGGCGCCCGACGCCAAGCCCGACGCCAAGCACGACATGAGGTTACTTTCATACATAGACATAGTATATACAAGTAGACGCGCCACCGAGCGACCGGGGGCGAGAGAAACAATATTCATATAAAATTTAGGCAGCATGGGATTTCTTCTCTTTCACTCTTATAAATTTCGGTATTTCGCCATCGCCTCCTACCTATGATGCCACCCGGTCGGTGATAAGGACGAAGCATGGCACTATTTTCTCTTTCCTCTTATAGGAATCGCAATAAGACTATCTTTCTCTATCAAAGAGTGTCAGGCCCTTGCTTTCATATGAGGATCAGTTTTAAACTTTAAAAATGAAGTGTGTGCGTGTAATTTTTACGCGCGATTGAAGTAAAACTTCTTTGACGTTTATCGCTATGTTGGCTCTTTGACGTGTGTCCTATTGTGCGCGTGTCACTACTGAACGTTACTTCCGTCAGAAAAAAAATCCGAGTTACCGTCTAGTCGCGCCTTAAGAAGTTTTACTTCAAAAACAAAAACTCAAATGAGTACAATCGCCCACACTGTTTACTGTCCATCGGTAAACATTATTACAATAGACATAAGGTCCACCCGTGGACAGTTAAGAGTGCTGCTGTTTGTATAATCCGCATCTTCTCAAATGATTTTTACGCCTAAAATGGTAATCTGTTAAACAAAAGCCATTGTTTCTTTTCTTTGAGCGGTCGGCCATTGTGTCCGACAATGGCACGCGCCGTAGCACACGCTTAGACACAATGGCACACAATGGCCGAACAAAGAAATTGAACAGGTGGAAATTAAATACCACCCTAATAATTGGTGACATGGTGGCCTAGCGGTAAGAGCGTGCGACTTGCAATCCGGAGGTCGCGGGTTTAAATCCCGGCTCGTACCAATGAGTTTTTCGAAAATGAGCTGGACTTGTATTAGTGTGATATTCAATTTCCACCTGTTCAATTTCTTTGTTCAATGTTCATTGCGTCTCACTCTCTCACTAAACAAAATGTGAGACGCAATACACATTGGACAAACTTACTAACTTAGGTATACTATTCGTAAGGAATACCCATCCTCTATTCTATAACAACGTACTAAAGAGAGATTCATTGCAGGATACACGAGAAGATGCAACGCGAGCGCGACATGGGCATCGTGCACAAATACCACCACCCGCAGCATCCGCACCATCCGCAACACATGCAGTACCAGGTAACACATTCAATTAAAGATAATTTCACACATTTCATAATTCATAATTCTTTATTGCAACCATAGTACAGTATAGATGTAAATTATAATATACAATGTCTCACATGGACCCTGTAAGGGCACAGCATATCAATTGCTTACTCATAACATATTATTATTATATTTATTGTATTGTATGTAGCAAATTATTAATTTATCTAAAAAAATATCAGGTCATAAAACAATTTATTCTAATTACACATGAGATCATTAATAAATAAATTATTGTACAATATTCATATTATAAAATTGTTTTGTTATAAATTTAGGTAAGTATGTATGTCATAGTAATTTAAATAAGTATGTCATTGTTTTAATAAATTACTTAGAAGGTGTCTGTAACATTATCATTAAAAAGTCCTTTAAGTCGTAGTAGCATTTATTTATTAGAAAGTTTCAACATTTTATTAAATTGTTTCTCATTTGTTTGAGCTTTAATGTCGTTTTTAAGGTGGTTATATATTTTAACTGCCATGACGTTTGGACTTGTACTATGGAGTTTGAGTTTAGAAGTTGACGGCAAAGCTAAATCATGTCTCCTTCTCATCAATCATGTGTCCTTGTTTCGAAGCGTTGGGGCTGGTCTACT